>NC_142943.1:9809774-9977274 GCF_046866305.1 Octopus bimaculoides
TGCTCGCCGCCTTAGTTTGTGGTTACTTATTCATAAACTCCTCTGGAGTCGATGTGATCAACTCCTCTGAGTTCAAATTCGGCTGAGGCTGACTTTGCCTTTCATCCTTCCAGGGTCGATAAAATAAGAACCAGATGAACACTGGCGTCGATGTAAGCGACTTATCCCTCCCCCGAAATTGCTGGCTTTGTGCCAAAATTTGAAATCAATCTTAACATGGATATTAGTACGAATTTAGAAACATAAATATTTCCGACATTTTAATTTAGTCAAAATGTTAAAAAAGTAAAACACACACACACACACACGCACACAAACCAACAAAATAAATATAGCAACCAAACACAGGAGTTTAAAAATAATCAGATATTATTTTTCGGTTTCAAAGTCGTACATTAAAATACTGGGAGGGAATGTTAAGAACAATCCAGTGAATGCATTGAAACGACAGGAAGTTAACACAGTTAGCAAAATGGCTGATCCATTTACTGGTACTATTAAGAGAAAATCTTCATAAACATATTTTACATATTTGATTATAAGATGTAGTCTTTCAAGGGTGTGGGAGCTTTAAACTATAATGTGGAGTTGTTTCTCTAATACACCAATACAAATATTTTCTTTCCACATTATTTAATGTTGTTGATATTTTGTCAATACCCAGAAGGTGACGAGTTGGCAAAATATAGTAGAATACGGGCCAAAACCTGTCACAGTATTTACTTTCAGTTCATTATTCAATGTTCCGAGTTCAAATGCTGCTGTGGTATTTTTTGTATTTTATCTCAGAGAGAGAGAGAGAAATTAAGTAGCAGTCACATATTCATTAAAAATTTTGGCACAAGGCCAGCAATTTCGGGGGGAAGGGGGTAAGTCGATTACGTCGAGCCCACTGCTCAACTGGTACTTATTTTATCGACCTCCCAAGGATGAAAAGGTAAAGTCGACCTCGGTGGAATTTGAACTCAGAACATATGGACGGATAAAGTGCAGCTAAGCACTTCGCCCGACATAATAATGAATCTGGCTGCTCACCGCCTTCGAGTGGCAGTTATATATTGGCATTGACTCAATCGATGTTACACTCTACTTATATAGGCTGGCTTCGCGCCTGTTTATTAAAAAAAATCTAACAGAAAAAAATATTTGTCTGGAAGACGAATGTCATGTACTATAAAGGCTGCTAAACTAACTCTGAAACTCAGTTTCAATTCCTTGCGACGTCGCGTGGTTGTTCCAGCATCTCAGCCTCAAGATCGTTGGCGGTAATTCTGAGAGTGTCTTCGTTTGTTTCCGTCTATAAAGTGAATAGTGTAATTAAGAAGCTACAATAATTTTTACAGAAGATATAAGATTGATTCAATCGATAATTAATTGTAAAAATGTTAATCAATAGCTTTAGTGGTTAGGATTCCTTTTTTCCACCGAGGTGTCTTGGGTTCGATCCTTGGTGTGGGAACTTGTTAGTTAATGCTGGTACATCAGAATTGTCACAGCCTCTGGCCGAAACAAGTGAATGCAGCTGTTGCTCTCACTGTTTTTGAAATTTTAAAATTGTGTGGAAATTTTCATATTTGGTATATTGATGTAATTTTTCACGCTGAATCTGGTTTTGTTATTCACTTGTTTCAGAAAATTTTTAGAAAAATGTTATATAGATTTAAATTTTGATGATTTTTACCCAATCAGAAAACAGGATTTGGAAGCTGGCATTTTGTGCGTGATAGCTGTCTATCACAGCATTACGACGACAAACTTTTATTAAACAAAATGAAAGCAAAACATTAAGACGACGAAAGTCAGTTTATGTAAACAAATGATACATTTTTTGGAGCGAAAATTCAAAAACGAAAGTTTGAGATACACTCTAGGAGTCTCTCAAACAAATTTCAATTTTCGTTTCTTTTGTGCCTCATAAACTCGCATCTATCTCAACAATCTTCCCAGGACCGCCAATCTGAACTGTGTTGCAGAACAGGTCTTCCGCACATATTTCACGAACATTGCTGTTATAGTCAAAAGTTGTGCAGTGGCTCATCCCCAGTTCTTCAACACAAAACCGGACTGAAGTTAATCCCTTGACCCATGAGTAAAGGAAAGAAAGCAGTACAGGTCTAAGAGGAAGGGTGCCACCTTCAAAATATATATCTTTCCTGGCAGACACATACTCGTTGCGTCCTATTCAGGAACAACGCCAGTAAATTTTTCGGCGAAGCATCTTTGGAGAATCTGCGTCACTTTCTTTTGTTCTTTCTCTGTGAAACCGAATATTTCTAGGTTTTTGTGTAAATTTGTTGGTACATAACCTAATGCAATTATGATGATAGGTATAAATGAGAATTCATAGTCAGGGTACAAGAACTGTAAGTTTCGTAGTAATTCGTCACAAATGTTCTCTTTTCCTGGACTTTTAATTGCATGGGTGTGCGTATGTATGTATGTATGTATGTATTTATGTATGTATGATGCTACACACCATACTATTCATGTCTGTCGGGGATGTGGAAGGGAGTGTGATTCAGCAGGAGGACTTAAACGACACGCAAATGTACATGGAGCCCAATTACAACAACAGCCAGCTATTGCCAGTAAAGGTTTTGGATGCCAACTCTGTGCAAGACATTGTAGATCTTTGGCTGGGCTAAAAAGTCACATTCGATCACAGCACCGTTAAGTTAAGCTTCGTGCAATGGCCATACTCGATAACGAGGGGGCACCCATCATCATCATGTATGTATGTGTGTGTGTGTGTGTGTATGTATGAATGCAAATGTGAGCATATGTGTCAAAGAAAAGCGTTCTTTTTGTCGTCCTTCTTGTAACTATTTTAATTATCCTTGTCGTCAATTAAGTTAAGAACCTTAAATAGTTTACAATATATGGAAACAGGTGAGCAATGTCCACGGGAATTGCATCTAGCTGTAGAGAAATCTGTCTCAATAAATTCCATCTCGCTCGAGCAAGCATGAGAAATTGGACATTAAACGATGATGATGATATACAACAAAGAAAAATATACATTTTATGCTATTTTCCCCTTTTAATAACGCATGGAAGAATTAGATAAGAGGGATAATTCTAAAATGTATAATTTTCTATTAAAAGAAATAAATACTTGCCTATAGTGATGATCAAGATTGTATATGTATTTTGACTCCAGACAGAGTTGATTTTGATTTTTATCCTCCTGGGTCATTAAAACAAACAAATGATATAAAACATTAATATACTTTCGACAATGATTCTATATATTTCAAAAGAAACCAACATTGCCCTTTGTCAAAACAAACCAGAAATTAGTCTTAGTATATTTTATAATCAAACTAGTATTTATATACATTAAGGGCGGGAATTTCGTGTAAATGTAGAAAATTGTATTTCGTGCATTAAGTGTGATCGTACTTAGTAACTTCCTTCTACATTCAAAGTGTAAATCATGATAAGCTTCAGTTTGTCTTTCATCCTTTCGGTAACCCCAATAATTTAATTGGCTTCGTTTAAGCGGTTATCCATCTGCTTTAGAGAGACTGAAATTTTTTTATTGACGTTCTCATTTGTCTGTGTACTTGAATGTAACCCATGTATAATTTGCATAAATCATTTAGAATACTATAAAATATATTGTATGTGATGGCGTATAAGATGCATAAAAGAAAATCACCCTGGGTACTGTGCAAAAGCTTTCATGCACTAAGAACTCCATTTTCTTGAATATGCGCTACTGAAACTCGGGTGCACTTAATACGGCTGTGTGTCTTTTATGTCATCAAATATGGTTTATAATATTTATCTTAGTTAAGGCGGCGAGCTGGCAGAAACGTTAGCACGTTCTGAGTTCAAATTCCACCGTCGATTTTGCTTTTCATCCTTTCGGGGTCGATGAATTAATTACCAGTTACACACTGGGGGTCGATGTAATCGACTTAACTCCTTTGTCTGTCCTTGTTTGTCCCCTCTATGTTTAGCCCCTTGTGGGCAATAAAGAAATAAGAAACGTTAGCACGCCGGGCAAAATGCTCGGCAGCATTTCGTCCATCTTTACATTCTGAGTTCAAATTCCGCCGAGATCAACTTTGCTTTTTGCATTTAATCGAGATTTGTGCTGTGTACGGAGAAGGAGCAATGCCTCAAAGTATCGCTTGCCGTTGGCTTTTGCGCTTCAAAAATGGGAATTTTGACCTCAAGGACAGATCACACACCAGTCGACCAACTGCTTTCGATGAAGAGCGATTGAATTGACGTCTTCACAAAAATCCACGTCAAACGACCAGAGAATTGGTGGAACCCAGGTTCACATCACCAATACGACCAAAACCGCGATCCAAGAACTCGAATCGGAAGTGGTGCTCATCCTCCAGACTCTCCAGACGTGGGGCCGTCAGATTTTCATCTCTTTCGGCTGCTTTCGAACGCTCTGCGCGGTGTAGCGTTCAATAATGACGCGGAATTGAGAGCCTGGTCGGACGAATTTTTTGAATCAAGACCGGGAGATTTCTATCGTCGAAGCATCGAAAAACTTATTGAACAATAGGAGAAAGTCGTAAACAGCAACGGAAAGTATATTAGTGATTAATTTGTTGTAGTTTATTTTTGTTTGTTGAAAATAAATTTAAAAAAAAAGAACGCTCATGAATTATTCCTCAACCCAATAAATTTAAAACAAAAGATAAAGAACTTATTAAATATTGAAACACTTTCGTGACTTTTGGCTCAACCTGTATAAGTAAACGCTTGTGTCCGTGTGTGCACGTTTTTCTGTTTGTTCTCACCCCATTGATAGACGACCAGTGATAATTTGATGACATACCCATAATTTAGCAGTTCAGCAAAAGAAAGTGATAGAACAAGTACCAGATTGAAAAAAAAAAAAAGCAACTAGCGTGTATTACGACTAAACACTTCAAGAGAGTGCTCCAGCATGACCATAGTACAACAGCTGAAATGAGAGAGAAAAAAAGGGGTTGCTGGCAGCCCGAGCAAGCTGACGGTCAGGGAAATTTTCCTTGTCTTTGTCACGCCCTCCTTAGCGCCCCCTAGCACATGGTGACTCGGGCGACTGCACGAGTTGCCGGTGCCTTGACCCGGTCCTATATAGGAATATTTTAATACCATTTAACCAGCTGTTGGCTAAAATTTTTCAAGGTTTATCACCGAGTACGTTGGAACATTGAAATGCACGTAAGGCGTTAGTTATTTACTAGAATTAGTGTAGACGAAGTTGATTAGAAATATAACAGACATGTAATATCATATGGGTTGATTACGTAATATAGTTAATATTTTTTAATGTTCATTTTATACTATAATTAGTGTTTGTCTGAGTAGATTTTCTCATGTAATTAATATTTAAAAATATTTTTCTGTATAGAATTGTTTTGTAGTATTTGTTCATTCAGAATGACAAAAAAAGTGTTTAAGTGATTTAATGATGAATTGATACTTATTTTCAGCCAAGTATACACCCATAGAACACACAAACACATATATACACATACATGTATGTATATGTATGGCTGTCTTTTATATGCCTTACGTGCATATATATATATATATATATATATATATATATATAGCTGTGTGTGCGTATACACATTTATATAAATGTGTGTATATGTATATATATATATATATATATATATATATACACACACACACACACATTCTCACATATTTCTACGTATGTGTGTGTGTATGTGTGTGTGTATGTGCGCGCGCGCGCATATTTCCGCCTGCGTATGTTTATTAGGCTTTGTTGGTACAGTAAAATGCCTGGTGGTGTCCGTGTATAATTTCAACCCGAAATCATGCGAATATCTCTTGGGATTTTAATTACTGGAATGATATTGAAGAACTTTCAATCTGATATTAAGGCGCGGAACCAATCTATGGTTACGTCGATACATTAATATTATACAGAACCGAATAGATTTAGGCATTAATAGAAGGAAATAAAGTAATGAACATGATATCATAGTTTCGATATAAACAATATCTGATATACTTTTTCTTTAATTTTTTTTTTTTTTTTTTTACCCATGTAAAACAAAAGCTGTTATTTGATATTGAACTTTGGGCGTTATCTTTTGAACAGTGGAGTGAAAATAAAATAATGTTAGCTTGTTGTCCATTCGTATTAACTTTGATTCAATGAATGCAGCGTGCTGGTCTTCTGAAATTTTGGTGGCATCCACCTTGTTAGTCGGGAGCGAGTAAAGCAAAGGTAAGAGGCGTTGTCCCTCTTCTCTTTGCGTGACTAATTCAACGCCAATTAGGGCACGCCTGTCGCTAAGGAGGTGCAGTGGACGGCATTGCCCACTCACTATTCAGTGGTGCACCCTCAGATTTACAATGATAGACTTATATCGAAATTCCACTTTAGCATTATTACAAATTAGTGCCCACCCAGAATATTCTGAAGCACCTCCAGGCACTGAAGTCTGGCGATAGGCCTGAATTAGGATCAACTGCCGAATTAACGAAAATAACAGCTATGGAGGGTGCAGCTATGGGATCATTTGTCTTGCTAGAAATAGCAGCCAAATCTATTTCAAATCATATGTTTCTATCACGAAAAAGAAAAAGAAGACCATATTGGATAATGTAATCTTAGATAGACTGATAATGAAGGCGTGTGGCTAAGTGGTTCGAATATTCGGCTCTAGATCGTGAGTTCGATACCTGGCGGCGCTTTGTGTCCTTTTTATTTTATGTTACTCTAGTTCACTCACTGGCAATAATGGATTATACTTGTATTTCAAAGGGCCACATTCTGTGTGTCAGACTGAATCTCCCTGAGAACTTCGTAAAGGGTGCATGTATCTATAGAGAGCTCAGCCACTTTCGCGTTAATTTCACGAGCAGTTTGTTCGGTTGATCAGATCAACTGGAACCCTCGTCGTCGTAACCGACGGACTGCCAGATGGACTGTCTGAAAGGACGTGATGGTCATGGTTGAAATATCTTTGACCATCGGTCCCATCGATCAGAGATAACAAAACAACAGTGAATATATTTAAATTTATGTTTGCCTCATATTTTAAGATCGGTCTGGAACTTTGAAACAGGTATCCCGTGGATGAATGACAATTCACCTAGCTTTTGCGTGAATGTCAACTTGCTAGTAATAGCAGTCAAATCTTCACCACTTTTCTTAAAGGAAAGAGATGTATCTGATATACAATAATATTATCCTAGATACACTGTGTCTGAAATAAAAAACGAAACATCTTGGCTTTGACTCATTTGATCATAGTTTTTCTCATAGGAGTTGATCTTGGGTTAAACAGTAAGGGCCAATACAAGTTGCTTTCTGCAAATGAATGGACGGTAGTGCAACTCCTGTATCTATTCATCATAGAACATTCGACTAAAATATCGTTCATCCCTTGCTTTAGTAGACAGCATAGCATTTCGATATAAGTTACCTACGTGTGTGTGTGTCCGACTTTGTTACCTCCTAACTTCCAGAAAAATGGAATTTGGTGAGCGCAAACATATACATAATGAAATACAAGTTTCATTTTGCAGCTCCACCAATTTTGTTTTCCATATTAGATAACGACACAGTCGTAATCTACACACTCAGAAAGGTATATAGAAAATTTAATTTAAAAATATCTGTTTTTCTGAAAGTTATGAAGAAACAAAGCCAGCTGGTATGAATTTTCCGAAACTCCTCTCCTCACTCACGAAAATTGCTTTCGCAACAAGCTCCGATATGATAGGAATTTATACCATTTGAAGCATATTAGTAAAAAATTACATTAAAACAATATCCGTTTTTCTGGAAGTTATGAGGCAACAAAGTCGGTGGAGGGCACACATGTGGAGATATGTTCAAGTTCTCTTTAGTTTTGCTAGCCATTACATGGTAGCAAGACTCGAAACCGAGTCATCGAATTACGAAATTGTTTATGTGAGAGACCGTGTTAGTGGTTAATCAGTAGCCAAACTTCATATAATACATTAATCTAGATCTTTCTGGAGCTTTTCCTTTCAAGAGTTAGATAAAAGCTAGTTTTTAGTACTAATTTCCAAGGTGCATGTTAACCGGCGAATCTGCTACACACATTCTTTCGTCACTGTAATAGTCGTTTTCATGACTATCAGCTCAGCTTGGATATGTCGATTTTACTGGCCGAAATAAATCTACTATGTATAGTTTCTCCTTTTTTTTGGCAAGCTTCAGTAGAGAACTTTTGTAACCAACTAATTATGAATGCTATAGAATTATTCCTTCTAGTGTGTAGACTCGATATTGAAACTTTATAATTCACGACCAGCCTCTATATTATGCGTGCGGTGAAAAAAAAAATTATTTTTAAATGTTAGCCTGGTATCGTTATATCATTCCCACGTAGCCTCACAAGCATATAACCAAACCAAGTGTAACACCCTATGTTATATTTTGAGCATCGCTTAAACACCAATCATACCGAGTAACAAACTTGAACGTTTTTGTTACAGACACGGGAACTACAATTTCCTATTAATCAGCGATACTGAATTGAGTTCTGAAAACCACATTTCCCTATCACATTTAGATTTTGTTTAAAGTAAACTCTGCCCTTTTCTGTTCTTCCTCGGTTACTATTGTATAAGCAAACTATGGTATTTTCCCGTTAGTCATGTTTAAATAATGTTAACATCATGTGCTGCAGGTTCTGGAGGTTCCTCATTAATACTGAGCAGCTTTTAGATTCACTCCACAAGAGACAATATAAAACCTGCATTCTTCGAGAATCATAATCACAGCTGATATCTTGCATCAGATCTCTGATATCACTGCAGAGACAAACACCTTTTCTTCACGAGAAAAATGATGAATACTTCATACGATGATGGTATCATAAAAACAGAAAAAAGTATGGTGTTTGGTTGAAGAAGATTGCATTCTTGAAGTCTGGAACGAAATAACTCTACCTTTTCTTTTTTCAATTCCAAATCGTGCACCAAATCATTTAACGCTACTTTGCAGATGTGGGAATTTCTGCATCTGGGATATTTAAGCTATGTTTCTGTCTCCATGTCACTAGCCGAATCTTCAGAAGAACTGTTATTTGCCTTGTTTCATAATGTGGTGCTGGTTTTAAGGTTGGTTGGCAGCCTGTGTTGTTAATCTTTTATTTATCTTTATTTTTGTGAAATCAGCTATATTTGTCATATGAAAATAATAATTATCATAATCATTTGTTGGGTCACACAAAATCATGAGGTCTGTGTATAGCATAGCTTTACTTTTACAATTCATCCAAGCCGTAGTGCATTCAATGCATTGCATTGTATCCAACAAATATATGGTACCCAGTTTCCGTCGTGATGCTACTTTACAACCAAAATAGTACTTGAAGACAAAGGTCGTCCTTAAGGATGTAGCTACGTTGTTCGCTGTTATGAGGGTATATATATTGTCCACAAATATAACCCATTTTTTCTGGATAGTTCTATTTGTTTCCCTGAGACAAAATCTTTGTTACCAAGTACAGTTTAATTATAAAGAGATGCTGACCATACATTTTATCAATAAAGAGACGGGTTTGATGAATATTATTTCTAGCGCTTCTCGGCGCTTTCCTTTTTCTTTCATAACCATTCTATTGATATATAACTGTAATTTACAGCAACTAATGGATTAAATTACGTGCACGCGCGCGTCGCTCAGAGTTACTCTACATATAGCAAGTCGGACGCTCAGGAGAGACGTGATTTTTGAAGATTATATTTCCACTGATGAAATCAATTAGATACAACCGTTCACAGTTGTACCTTTCCATTGCCTGGCCAAATAGTAATTCCTACAGAATTCCTATTGGTTTTCCTTAACAACGATTTTAATTTCACAATAGTTATTTCTAATGTTTGAATTAACGGAAATAAAGAAACCCATTTTTTTCTTATAGTAATGCATTACCAACAAGAGATAGAAAAAAAAAATTCAAGAATAATGAAAACTAATGACTACAAAATTTGCTGATTCCGAAATACTTCGTTTTTAGACTTTCTCATCCTCAATTTTAGATTAGATATTTCACATCTCATGGATTTAAGTGGAATATTTTTTTTATCTTTCAAGATGTGGATACATCCTGCGGTGTCTGCTGTTTTGCTTTGTCCATCAGAGCAATTTTTCCAAGTCCCATAGGAAAACCGTTGATATTTATTGAATTAGCCTAGATGTTATTTTGGCGTATAACGTACGGATAATTTTCTATCTTCGTATGTAGGATTGGATATTATTTAATTCTTTTTATCTTGAAAAATATTTGGCAGTAATCTCCAATTCTTGGCTGTTTTCTCGGCACATTTTACATTTCCAGAAGCTACACTCTTATCTATGTATCTCTTACCTATACGATCCACGACCAATCTTCAGTAGGTATATAGTATTATAAATTCAATGTAGCGTGCGTACGCGTGTATGTATGTATGTATGTATGTATGTATATATGTGTGTATGTGCGTTTGAGTAAATGCATAAACTTAATTACATATCTATTTTATTATCTCTCTTTCTTTCTCAATCGCACCTCTCTTACGCGATCCCTCTCCCCCTCTCACTACCCTCACTCTCTCTTTCTCTCCACACATACATAAATAAGTGTATGAACGAAAGATAAGAGCACTCAACTCGTACTGGATTTTAGATATTTCTGTTTAGTTCATTGACTCACAATCCTATTACTTTAAGTTTCACAGACGCAAAATTCACGTTTCTATTGAGCGTCCGAATGATCAGAATGTCTGTACTCTTTAGATTTGTGGAACTTCATGTAGTACAGTTCTGAGCTATATATATATATATATATATATATATATATATATATATATATATATATATATATATATATATATATATATTCTTTTCTTCTTTTACTAGGATCAATCCCAAATTAGAAAGAAGTTAGCCCCTTTGTTCCCATAAATTGGTTGAAGGGTTTCAACTTCTCATAGAAGATTAAGTGAAATAATTACAACTGGGAAAATAATACAGACTTCACTTAATGCGAGCTTACCTCTAGTCTTCAACACTCCTGGTTCATGTTTAGAAATGTAAATTGACCAATTATTCTATTACTCTTTTACTTGTTTCAGTCATTTGACAACGGCCATACTGGAGCACCACCTTAAAGGGGTTTTTAGTCTAGGAAATCGACCCCAGGACTTATTCTTTGTCAGCCTAGTACTTATTCTACTGGTCGCTTTTGGTGAACTACTAAGTTAAAGGGAGGTGAACAAACCAACATCGGTTGTCAAACGACGGTGGGGGGAACAAACACAAAGACACACTCGTATGTATGTATGTATATATATATATATATATATATATATATATATATATTCATTCACAAAGCTTTGGTCGGCCACAGACTATAGCAGAAATTTGCTCAAACTGCTACGCAGTGGGACTGAACCCGGAACCATGTAGTTTGGAAGCAAGCTTCTTACCACGCAGCCATGTCTGGTGTGTGTGTGTGTGTGTGTGTGTGTGTGTATACACATATATGTATGCATACACATATACATACATGCACATACATTATTGGCGAACAGTGACAATGTGTTCACTCAGTACTGCATTAGTGGATGAAAATTTTCCTTATTTGTTGATTTTCCTACTACCTTAGGTTTCATCCTTTATATTTCGCAATTTTCAAGTATTGCACTTAGAAATTATGGTTATTCGTCTCCATTGAGGATTTGCCTACTTAATATTACTCACGCAGCGGACCCTAAAATGGAGATGGGTTACCATTATTTTAAGTGAAATACTTAGCAATTTCGAAATCTAACACATGAAACCTCAGGTTGTGTTTGAAAATTCACAAATGTATATGTGTGTGTGTGTATGTGTGCGTGCGTGTGTGTGTGTGTGTGTGTGTGTGCGTGTGTGCGCATGTGTAAAAGTGCTCCTTTAAGGCAGGTCTTACGAAGTTCCACTCTAATGACTAAAATCGCAAATATTACGTAAATTTTCACCATGAATTTTGCGTGAGCTAGCGTCAAAATCAGAGTTGGCACAGAAGCAATTGTAACTGATCATTGAAAATGTGTTAAAGTCCTTCATTGTCTTCTTATTCGGATTATATATATATATATATATATATATATAGTATTAAGAATAATCAGGAGAACCGAGATTTTCCACATCTGTAATTTTATTAAACAGTTATTTACAGCATTCTTATAACTGTTTAATAATAAAATTATAGACGTGGGAAATCATCTCCGTTCCCCTGATTATTATGAATATTATTACTTGCTGAGTAGGACACTCGGATTTACCAAGCGAGAAAAATTGCCAGAGTCGATCGAGCAACTTATTACTAACTCGGGTATCACCAGCAATCGCTGTGGTTAGTCAGCATACAAATCCGATTTAAGATGAAACACTGTAACCGCCAGGATTACATATCCTTTGAAATCATTTTCGGATATAATACACACACACACACACACACACACACACACACACACACACACACACACACACACACACACACACACACACACACACACACACATATATATATATATATATATATATATATATATATATATATATATATATATATATTTGTATATTTGTTCATGTGCGTAAAATGACGAAATTTTACGCTTTGGGGCAGATTTCGTCAAATTGATGTCACGACGTCTAGTGGGAAAAATGCCTAAGTTTTGCTTGAGAAATAAAATGCTCTTTCTTCATCAAAACCTGAAACGCTGGGGAATTAAAGCAGCGAATTGAAATAATACGTTTAAGCAAATCAAAACAATTCGCATTGAAATGAAGAATTAGCAAATACTAAGTAGATTACTGTTAATAAGCTGTCTGTTTATACCCATGAAACATTTTAAATCAAATTTCAGCATTTTTCGTCAAATTGATGTCACGATAGCTAGTGCGAAAAATGCCGAAATTTTACGATTTTTGAAAAATCGATTTTTAAAAAATTCCAAGTGCGTAAGTGACCACATAGGCATAAGCACCACACACGTGTCAAGTTTCATCAAGTTCTGTTGGATAGTCTCGGAGGAGTTTAAGTAACAAATTTACAAACACACAAACTTGCCATTTATTATTATAGATGATATTAATAGCGTCCAAGGCGGTGAGCTGGCAGAATCGTTAGCACACCGGGCAAAATGCTTAGCGGCATTTCGTCCGTCTTTACGTTCTGAGTTCAAATTCCACTGAGATTGACTTTGTCTTACATCCTTTCGGAGTTGATAAATTAAGTACCAGTTGAATAATGGAGTCGATGTAATCGACTAACCCTCTCCGCCGAACTTACTGGCTTTGTACCAAAATGTAAAATCAATATTAATAGCATCGATGCGATCCCCACTGATAAGAAAATTTCTGAGATTATTCCAAGATCAACGCATGTCTTACATCTGATGAACAACTTTTTCGTTCTAATAGTAATAAATGTACTCTAGAGCTTTCAACACTGTTTTCTGTCTTCTATGTTCTTTTTTCTGAGAAAGTGTAAGATTACAGCACCAAGAATCATGATACCTTTTTTCATTAACCGCATGCATTTTTAGCTTTACAAGCATCAAGCGATGTTTTTGTAAACCAAGCTGTTGGATTACTTTGTCACCAGATAAACAATTTGACACTGCACAATTTGACAGCCAGTGTCAGTCGTTGTTGCAATAACAGCTGTTTTAGATTTACGGTTAATATTTTGATTCAGTCAGAAGTATTCAACTTCTTCACGACTTGTCAAAGGGAGTCTTATGCTTGATTGTGTCTTGGAGAGTCGCTTTATCCAGGAAAATATTACCATATACAAAGAATCGAAGACAGCATTTTCATTTTCAGTGTGTTTGGGACCACAACAATATAGGTCATCCTGAAAAATCGTTCATAAATAGCTAATGTCTTCTTGACAGTTTCTATAATGAATTTCAGATTTGCTGGATCTCGTATAAAAAGAGCAAAGAACGAACGGATAGTTTTATTACAATTTTAATACACATAGTTGAGCGCTGTACGAGCAATCGTCGTATTTTCTTTTCTGTCACCAGTATTTTGATTGATGCAAAGCTCTCCTGTAATGTTTGTTAATCTGGACAACAACGATAAGGTTTAAGTTCTTTACATAGTTGATCATCACAATATTCCAGTTATTGGATAACGTTATCTTTGCCAGGGATCTTGACAACAGAAATATAATGTTTCCATTGCGATATACTGTAACTCCTATCCCTATCAGATCTAGAAGATGATACTCTCGGTCATTTCATTTGTTCAGCTTTTGATACGATTTATTTGTGAGAGCTGTTGCCTAAATAGTACTGAGGGCTTTAACAATAGTGGTATCAATATATGCAGTTTGAGATAGTGTTAAACAACGGCCATTTCATTGGCAGAATCGTTAGTACGCCGGGCAAAATGCTTAGCGGCATTTCGTACATTCTTGCGTTCTGAGTTCATATTCTGTCCAGATCAACACCGCTTTTCATCCCGACCCCGAAAGTTGAATACTGAGGTCGATGCAATCGACTTATCCCATCCCTTGAACTTTCTGGCTTTGTGCTAAAATTTGAAACCATAATTACCAGAGTGACGAGCTGGCAGAATCGTTGCCACGCGAGACAAAATGCTTACCGGCATTTCGTCCGTCTGCCACCTTCTGAGTTCAAATTCTGCCGGGTTGTTTGAGGATGTTGAACGAAACACCCATGTTTCCAGAGGTGAATTATTCAAACTCCAAAGAATTCCTCTCAACACATGGCTATGATGCTCCCTCACTACTTCTGCTCGTGATCAGAGATGCACATATCATCAACCACTAAAGGACATGCTCAAGTGGTTAAGCAAATCTGTGGTATGGAGCAGAATATTTGCTGTAGCCCATCTCTTATACCAAGACAAAACAATGTACATGATTACACTTCCAATCAATTAAGATCAGAAGCCATGAGAGCCACTGCCTGGTACTGCACGCCCATCGCTGCGATCTGAGTTCAAATTCCGCCGAGGTCGACTTTGCCTTCATCCTTCGGAGTCGATATATTAAGTACCAGTGAAACACTGGGATCGATGAAATCGACTAGTGTCCCCTCCTCCAAAATTTCGGGCCTTGTGTCTTTAGTAGAAAAGATTATTATTATTATCATTATCATTATTATTATAAGAATTTTCATTCGAACTCTATAGGAGATAAGAATGCTATGTATTTCGTATTTAGGCTAATACGACAAATGACACGGTTCCGATAATGTAAAGAGAAAGAGATGCCATAATGTGACATAATGAACGTTGACAGTGTAGCACTGGACATAATATTCTTTAGATTCTCTCAAGTGTTAAATTTGGTATAAGCCAATTACATCTTAATTTCTTCTAATGGGTCGACGCTGCTTAATGTTGCGTGTGCGAAACATTGTCAGAATAATGCACATCGCCAGAATAAAGCACGCGATGTAAGTATGCACATTGCCAGAATAATGCACATTATGCTATATTTCTCCCACGTAATGCAAGTATGTAAATGTAGCTGAGTTACTTTTCAAAACAAGCGTCCGGTAGATTTTTCGAAATTATTTCATGGAATTTAAAACGAATAAAAAAGAATTGTAAACAAATATATTGACATTGCATCCAATATATAAATAGAATACGTGACAGCTTTAGTGTGGCATTGAATAAGAAAACAGGAGACGGGGTAATCTATATTGTATACATTTCTCTTCTCTCTCTTTCTTTCTCTCTCTCTCTCTCTCTCTCTCTCTCTCTCCACTATCTCTATCTCGTTGCCCATTTCGCTCTCTCTCTCTCTCTCTCTCTCTCTCTCTCTTTCTCACTCAATCTCTCTCTCTTTCTTTCTCTACTTTATCTATCCCCCTGTTCCTTTCGTCCCCCCTCTCTCTCACCCTCTCTACCATATCTATCTCCCTGTTCCTTTCGTCCTCCCTCTCACTTTCTCACTCTCTCTCTCTCGCTTTCTCTCTCTCGCTTTCTGTCTCTCGCTTTCTCTCTCTACTATTTCTGTCTCCCAGTTCATTTCACTCTCTCACTCTCTGCTATCCCTATCTCCCTGTTCCTTTCGCTCTCTCTTTCACTCTCTCTCAACATTTGTCACTCTTTCTGCATGTGTATGTATATACTCTTTTTACTCTTTTTACTTGTTTCAGTCATTTGACTGCGGCCATGCTGGAACACCACCTTTTAGTCGAGCTAATCAACCCCAGGAATTATTCTTTGTAAGCCTAGTACCTATTCTATCAGTCTCTTTAGCCGAACCGTTTAGTTACGGGGACGTAAACACACCAGCATCGGTTGTTAAGCGATGTGTGTGTGGGGGGGGGGACAAACACAGACACACAAACATATACACACACATACATATATATATACATATATACGACGGGCTTCTTTCAGTTTCCGTCTACCAAATCCACTCACAAGGCTTTGGTCGGCCCGAGGCTATAGTAGGAGACACTTGCCCAAGTTGCCACGCAGTGGGACTGAACCCGGAACCATGTGGTTGGTAAGCAAGCTACTTACCACACAGCCACTCCTGCGCCTATATATGCATTTTGTTTGTGTGTATGTGTATGTATGAATGTGTGTGTGTATTAGTGGCAGCTTTCGTCTTTCGTCTCTCTCTCCCCCTCTCTCTCAATGTCTTCTGTTTCTTTCCTCCTCCTTCTCCCTCCTCTGCAAATATATTCCATTTCCCACCGCTATGACCTCACCTCACCTCTTTCCCCGTATCTTTTATCCTTCACTTGTTTCAGCCATTTGTCTGGGGCCATGCTGGGGCACTGCCTTGAAGAATTGTTTAGTCGAACTAATCGGCCCCAATACTTATTTTTTAAAGCCTGGTACTTATTCTATAATTCTCTTTTGCTGAACCGCAAAGTTACGGGGACGTAAACACACCAATACTGGTTGTCAAGTAGTGGTGGTGGTGGTGGTGGTGGTGGTGGGGCAAACACAAACACAGACACGCACACATACACATATGTATATACGACGGGTTTCTTTCAGTTTCCGTCTACCAAATCCACTCGCAAGGCTTTGGTCAGCCTGAGACTATAGTAGCAGGCATCTAACCAAGGTTCTGCGCAGTGGGACTGAACCCGGAACCATGTGGTTGAAGAGCAAGCACCTTACCACACCTGCGCCTTCTCTTCTTCCGTATCGTGAAATGTCTTTACTAATTTACCAATAAACGCCCTCACATGTACTTGACGTCGGATCCTACCCGTCTTACACACGCACGCACACACACTACTCTCTTCACATCATCAACACAATAGCACATCATATGCACATCTATTCCCCTAATGCACACGTATACACACCCTCACACACCATACTCACATATTTCCCTACACACTTACACACATCCTCAAATAACATGCTCACACATATTCCCCCCCTCCCCCACGGTCACAAACTTTCTTACTCATTCTTTTGTTTACCTCACTTATTTCCCTCTACTCTCGTTCTTTTGTCTCCAAAACACTAATCTTCTTCACACGGCCGCTCTACCCAGTCTTCTTCTACCATTCACCATGTTCTCTTTCTCCCTCACTTTTCTGTTTTTGACGAAAGACCATTGCCCGAAACGTTTAGGTTCCCCCCCCCCACCATTTCCCTCCACGCAGCCTAATTGCATGGACTTTACACTTTTGTTCGTTGTTCTATAGTTGTTTTGTTTATCTTGTTTTGTTTCTCATGATTCTATTTCGATATTCTGCTCCCACACTGACGCAGACGACCGGTTTATCTCTGGATTTATATTTTCCGAATAATATCTTCACTTCATCGCAAGCAAAAATAAAAATAAAAGGTGTGGTTCTAATTCCAGTTCCAAAAATTGAAAAATACAAGATTTGTTACGAATAATTTATTATTATTATTATTATTATTATTATTATTATTATTATTATTATTATTGTTGTTTTTGTTGTTGTTGTTGCATTCTTTTTTCATTTTCAATTAGTATAACGCCTATTTAGTTTGACGTCATTATAGACTATTAAGCAGAACTTTATACTAGGCAAACCCTTTAGAGCTATACTGCTATAGGGTGTGTCCACAAGTAACGGATAATGGCTCGGCCTCTCGATAAATATAGAGGTCAGCTGTGATGGTTAATAAACAATCTCGAACCAACAGTTAAGCGTTGCCCAAGATGTTATATAATAAGGCAGCTAAAAGTGGTCTTCATATAAACTCTGCTTCCGTGTGCAATGTAGATAGATTCAGCCTTTTCTCCGTCTGCTTCTCAGGTCTTTGGTTTCGCGTAGGGTCAATAGACTGAGGGTCTGAGTGCGCTTGCACTTCATTTAGGCAACTGTAGAAATGAGAAAAAGCTCTATAGAATATGAGAAGGAAGTCGATTTTGCTATCAAGTCTTACACGGTAGTAGCGATGTGAATGAGTGAACGAGAAAAGAGAGAGAGAGGAAGAAAGAAACAAAGAAACAAAGAAAGAGAGAGATAGAAAGAAAGAAAGAAAGAGAGAAAGAAAGAAAGAGAGAAGGAGAGACAGAAAAAGAGAGAAAGGAAGAAAGAAAGAAAGAAAGGGAGAGAGAGAGGGGGGAGAAAGAGAGAAAGAAAGAAAGGAGAGAGGGAGAGTGGTAGAGAGAGAACTAGAGAGAAAATAAGAGAGGGAGAAAGAAAGTGAGAGAAGGGGAGAAAGGGGAAAAGTGAGAGAGAGAGGAGGTGAGAGAAAGAAAGAAAGAGAGAGGGGGTAGAGAGTGAAAAGAAGAGGAAGAGATGGTGAACAGGGAGCACGGTAGCATGGAGGGATGTGAAGGAGAGCAGGTTGGAAAATAAGGCAAATGAATGAGTAACTAAGAAATTGTGGAAGAGAAAAACAAGTGTATTAAGAAGGGAAATTGGTATATGGAGAGCTAGAATGAGTAGTAGGGGATGACATACAAATTGTGGGGTAAATACGTGCAGTAGCGGACTGGCCAGGTTGCCAACCTGCCCGATTAGAATCCATATATGGGGGCCCATGTTTAATATCTAAGGGGCCCATCCCCTCAAGTTTGATAATTTCTTAATCACTCCTGGAAGAATGCATTATTTCAGCCTGGCTGTGTTTGTAGACGGTTGAAAAAAATACTTTTAACAAATAAATAAATGATAGCATTGTAGTTGCGTGTGGGCCCCCTTAGTCTCCTGACAATCAATATTTTTAGATCCAGTGCGCCACTGAATTGGAAGAGAGAAAAGGTGCGAAAAATGATAATTGATAAAGTTTGTTGAAAACTGTTTTTTTTTTAAATATGAAACAAGAGACGAAGAGAGAGAAGAAAGCGTTAGAAAGATAAAGATTATGTATTCTCTAGGGGCTCAGAACATTGACATACATACATACGTACGTACATACGTATATATATATATATATATATATATATATATATATATATATATATATACGTATGTAATGTGTGTGTGTGTGTGTATGCATATATATGTATTACACCCACACACAAAGCAGTGCGTGTTCATGCATACGTATATTTATTATATAAATAATATCCAATTCTTGCTAGTGCAGATAATCATTATTCTTATATAACCATAAAACACGTGTGACGTGTGAAAATATACATTACATGAGCGTATGTATGTATGTATGTATGTATGTATATATATAAACAATATATGAGTATATGCATATATATGTACATGTATGTATATACGTTCATCTACATGTACAAAGAGATACATAACTGGGTACATGACGTGGCAAAAGAACAAGGACAAAATGGTAAACAAGGTGCAACAAACAAGCAGGCCACATAGAAACATCCCCTCCATCAGCTGCCACCATTAAAACTCCGGCGTTTCGAAGAATTAAGGCAGTACGCATCGTTAAAATGGTTCTTCCCACGAACACAAATTAAATTGTTTTCGTGGAGGGTAGTGGAGGACGGAAAACAAGACAGGAAAACGAAACGGTGAAATAAACAAACAAAAAGGCTGTACAGCCAGACGTGAAGTGTGTATGTCTTGAACTCTCTCTATATATGTGTGTGTGTGTGTGTGTGTGTGTGCCCGGACGTCAGCGATAGGTAATACACAAGTTGGAATTTCTCCGTTTTGAAGGGGATTTTCCAGATTTTTGTCATGGTGTCCTTGGAAATGATGGGGAGCATCTTCTTAGCAAAGTTTTCCAAAAATGATGTTTTTTTTACTCCCTCCCTCAAATATATTTTTAAACCCTCCACCCCAACCCGAACCGATTTTGGTTGATTTTTGCAAAAACTCTTTTTTTTACTAAAACGTTGCTCCTCGTCATTTCCCAGGGCACTCCTGCATGACGGCTTATATATATATATATCAAAAGGATGTGTTATAACACTATTTCACATATACAAAAACAGCCATACTGACATGCCTCCAATCATTAAGTCCATACAAATAATGAGCCCACAAGGATGCCATAGTTACTACTATACATACATATATATATATGTTTGTATATATATATATATATATATATATATATATATATATATATATATATATATATATATATATATATATATATTTTAAAAAAATGAAACAAAAATGCAATAGAGGGCATTAAAACATTCGGACAGGTAGACGATACGAAGGCGGACAAGAGAAACAATTAGGACGTGGCTTTCTTTCCTCAGTCAAGTACCAGAAATCACGACCATTTTGAGCAGTTACACTTGAGATAGTTCGATCTGGTTGCCCCCCCCCCAAAGTCTAGGCTAAGAGCCTTAGATCCCTTTGTAAGTAAGCTAGCGAATGTGTACGGCAACAAAGACAAAAAATAAACAAATAAAACGGAGAACATGCTACACAATTACGAATACAAAGAACAAGAAATAGCAACAGGCCTCTTTCAACTGAGAACGAATCAAATTGAGCTGGCGTGTATGAAGTGAAAGCCTAAAAGCAGGAACATAGGAGACGGACATAAGAGGTGTTGGCGGTCAGCGTTCAGGCCAAGAAAGAAAGATCATGGCTGGCCGGACACACACACACACACACACACACACACACACACACACTCATCTCATACTGAAACAAATACTCATTAAATATGGGAAGATGTACAAGTTCAATAGTTACAGAGTCAAATAGGCGAGAGAGAGAGAGAGAGAGACTACGACGACGATTAGAACAGAAAGTATTCCTCTAAAGGCCTCTCAACGCCCACCCACCCACTCTTACACACACACACACACACACACACACACACACACACACACACACACACGCATACACACCAAGAATTAGTAAATTAGAGCCCAAAGTTAGCTTAAACCTTCAAAAATCTTCAAAACAAGCTAAATTATTGTTGACGACATGTATGCTACGACATGGCATGTGAATTCATTCACATAAGGACTTCGTTACCTGCTGCTAAGCTTAGATTAACAGTTAGCTGTACGATCTCGTGTCATTGTTTCAAACCGCACTATTGTGGTTTCACACAGAAGAAGGGACTTGTTGTATATTCTGCCTTGTTGACATTTGGGATCAAGGGAATTGATCCTTATTTTAATTTCTATTCCCAGTCCCCAATCAATTTGCGATATATTCGAAATTCTTAAGAATTAATTCACTTCTAGACACATTTTTTTTGTGTTTTTGCCATTTTGTCTCAAAGACTTTCTGATTCTTCAAAACTTTATTCTTTTTATTAGAGTTCCTACTGGATGCATTCCCCAAAGTGAGATCATGTATCACAGCATGGTTTAAGGAATGGAAATATTTATAAACTAAATTTCTATCTGTTTATAAAATGGGTGATATATGTATATATGTGTGTGTGTGTGTATGTATGTGTGGGTGTGTGTGCGTATGTATGTACATATATATGTGTATTATGTATATATATGTATGTATATATATATGTATATATATATATATATATATATGCATGTATATATATATGTATGTATATATATAGTATTATATATGTATTTATATATATATATGTATGTATATGTATGTATATATGTATCTATGCATGTATACATATATGTATGTATGTATCTATCTATGTATGTATGCGTGTGTGTATATGTATGTATATGTATGTATATATGTATCTATGCATGTATACATATATGTATGTATGTATCTATCTATGTATGTATGCGTGTGTGTATATGTATGTATGTATGTATGTATCTATCTATGTATGTATGCGTGTATGTATATGTATGTATGCGCGCTCGTATGTTTGCTTAGTTGACAGTACAATATACAG
Organism: Octopus bimaculoides; assembly: GCF_046866305.1. NCBI lineage: Eukaryota > Metazoa > Mollusca > Cephalopoda > Octopoda > Octopodidae > Octopus > Octopus bimaculoides. The sequence continues at coordinate 9,832,009 of NC_142943.1, forward strand.
GAAAAAACCTGTATTCATTATATTGTCGTTTTCATTGTTGTAATTGTTGTTGCAGTTGCTGTTGCTGCTGCTGCTGGTGATAATAGCAATGCTGAGGTCGATGATGCTAAGATGATAATAATGATGATAATGACGGTGACGATGATGCTAATAGTGATGACGATGATGCTAGTCAGACTGTTTTCACTTTACTCGTTTAAGAATTTTATTAGACGTTTTCAGTTCAAATTTCGCCGAGGTCGACTTTGCATTTCATCCTTTCGGGGTCGATAAATTAAGTACCAGTGAAACACTGGGGTCAATGTAATCGACACATCCTTTCTCCCAAAATGGCTGTCCTTGTGGCAAAATCTGAAACCATTATTATTATTATTATTATTATGTTTGACTTTTGCTTTACATCTGTACAAGTTGGCTCCATGTCTTCCCCAGGGACCTCAAGAGATAACAAGTCAGATGTTCATGTTAGTGTTATGCCTAGGGTGCCATATATTTGGTTTTGTACATAGTATTGTTCTAGAGAATGTTTAAGAAACCATAAGAAAGTTATGTGTTTGTTTTAAAACTTGAGATTACATAGAAAGTATTTTGCGTAGGATATGGGCAGTTCCTATGAGCACTATCTTTTGAATTACTGCCATTTTGAGGTTTCCTGGTATCTGAGCTAGGTAGCAATCAGCCAAACACAACACTGTGTGTGTGTAGCGGAAAGACGGAAGGTCCTCATGTCGGAGATACCATTCATAGCGTGACGATGTAGCGACTGTTCATGCGAAGAACACCATTGTAACACACAGAAGAATAACATCGAAGAATAAAGGATAATATTCACCAATTTATTTGCTGGCAAAGTTAATATGACAGATAGTAGTAACTGTAAATTGTTGGTATGTTTGTTGCTCGCAGATAGTAATAGTGTGGATTGTGCGTTCTGCTGACAGAGAGGAAGAAAGGGTAAAGACTGCATTGTCCCTTTCCGATTCGGCCGAAAGATGCTCTCAGTCGGTTGAAAACGGAAGAGAACGAGAGAGAAATGCTCTCCGTAATATAGTGCATGGCCAAGAAGTTGATCAAACCTTAAACAAAGGACTGACCCTTCCATGACCAGCAAAGGTCCTTGAAGGTCAAGTTTTCCCCATCAGTCTTCCAACATAGAGACAACGGACAAAGGATTAGATTTTCGCCTAACAAGCAACTCGTGTGTGGATTCGGTTTCGAATCAGGGCTAAACGAAGTCATATATATGTATGTATATATATATATATATATTAAACGCACGGTTGTATATATGTATAACCTTTTTTTCTGAAATTTATTGAACACTAAATAACAGCAGTAAGCAATATATAAGCAAATCAAGGCGGTTCGATACCAGAATTTTTAGCACGCCGGACAAAATGCTTAGCAGCATTTCTTCTGGCTTTACGTTCTGAGTTCAAATTCCGCCGAGGTCGACTCTACCTTTCATCTTTGCGGGGTGTCATAAAATAAGTGCTAGTTGAGTGCTTGGACCGATATAATCGACTAGCTTCTCCCTGTCTAAAACTACCAAAATTTGAAGCCAATATATTGTTTATTTTTAATTAAAGCAACAGGAAATGTAAATTTCCAAGTGTTTTAGTCACAAAAACAGTCATGGTGGTGGTGGTTGGGGGGGGGGGGGCGGGGCGGAATACAAATACAAAAATAATCTTTTTCAATAAGTTTTTACTTATTGCAAAAGAGAAATCAGTGTAAGTGGTTAATTGGAGGGGGAGTGTGGGTGGGGATTTGGGCGAAGAAATATTGTTTGTACTAAAAGCATCATTTATTCTATTGTTTCCTAACATCACTTGGAAAAAATACAACACTTCAACATGCATGGATCAAAAGATACCAAATAATGTTTAACTCTTTCGTCTGCTTACAACTTATACTTCAACAAGGTTTCTCCTACATTTTTTCTTTTATTTCAAAGCCTTTGATCAAATCCTTTAAACCAATCTGCCGTATCAAATTCATTGCTATATTCAGCAGAAACAAGGCAATCAGCTTGTCGCACAGTTAGTTGTTCTACTGGGATTTTTAATATGTCTAGCTTAAGCAGGCTATCCTAAATCACATTTGTACTACGTTCAACTTAACCAATTTTCACCATCTTTTTTACGAAGTAACGCAATATGTTTATATCGTTAAAATAGCTAGCCCTGTATTTTGTTAATACATTGTAATATAATTTAATGAGAAACTCAGGAAGTTGCCTGTAACTTTAAGTTATATAATACATTAAAACACCCATTTATTGACTTCAAATACTAACAAACCACAATAAACGAATAAAAGGACAGACATATACCATGGTTATAATAGGTTATATTTCGACTTTTCGGGGTGTTTTATTTCTATCAAGGTTATTCATGACCGTTTTTACTTAAACGATGTAAATCACAGATTACAACACTTAATAACTTCCTCTAGACACGGATCATCACATACTTCTAATGATTCCTGATGTAAGCGCAAGGAATGCAGTTTTTGAGGGGAGGGAATCAGTCGACTACATAGACCCCAGTGCTTGATTGGTTCTTTATTTTATCGATCTCGGAAGAATGAAAGGTAAACTAACTCTCGGCGAGATTTGAACTGTGAATGTAAAAACCCGAAACAAATACCGCTAAGTAATTTTTCCCCGATGATCTAACGATAATCCTACCACACCACCTTTTGTCCACTTCGAATAGCAACTGTTAGAGTGAGCCGTTGAGGTTTGTCTGTGAGACAGTTCTCAGATTTCAATGTTGTTGTATTCCCAAGTCTGAAATAGACTGTAGCATGCCCGTGGCTCTGGATTAAACATTAAGCAAAATAAGTACGTGCTCAGGGTATCGATGGAGGGCGGGTACCACAAAAACGGTAGATGGTTTACAGCATAAAGGAAATCACCTTAAACTTGCTAAAATAATATTCGAAGTGGTTTATATGATTGGTAATATAATTTCGAAGTGTTCATGGTGTCATGGTGAGGATTTAATCAAAGATTTTGCAATTAAAAAAAGAGAGAACTTCATATATTAACAAAGTGAAAGTATAAACATTATTTTCCATTTCACTGTTAGTTTTATTTCATTTTGAAAAATAAAATTTTATTTTATGGTTTATTATTGTTTATATAATGTTTGAATTACATATATATGGGGCACCAAAATCTTCTATGCGCTTGCTGCTCTATGAGTTTTAATCCGGCCCTGCATGACCGAATCGTCAAAACTTTTACTTAGCAATCTCGAGGGTCTGGGTTTGATGCTAGTGTGTGACATCTTGGGCGTCATCTACCATTCAGTACCACGCGATCAGTCTGTCAAGGTTGTTCCCTCACATCTCTTCTGGGTATATTGGCACTAGAGCCAGTACTGCGAAATGTAGGAAGATTGAAGGGTATCTAGCGCGAATTAGAACTCAAAAGATCTGTTCGGCATCGATGGACAATGTCATCATAATTGTGTCAGACACCAAGCACATCGAAGAGAAGACGAGACAGGTTAACAGGAGTCAAAATCAACCAGGAAGAGTCGGTGCATCTGTAGTTCGATTCCACAAAAAGTAGGTACATGCCATTCAACAATATCGTGGATGGAACGGTTAAATTGCTAGGGGTTTGGGCCAGATTTCCAAGGGAAGAAGAATTGGGACAAGGTGACGAGTAGAGTGACCAGTCTCACCTAGAAGTGAGCTGAGAGGAAGCTGTCCCTGAGTAGTCTGGCAGAAGTGGCAAGTGCCTACATCGCTTCTGTCATCTATAATGGTGTGACCGTCGTACCTGGTCCCATTTCACATCTGACCACACTGGAGCATCTTCTATTTTTCTTTTTGTGAAAGAGATGCATTCCACTGATCAGACTCTGCGTGGGGAGGACTGGGCATAAGGTGGCTGATGGTGTGCGGACATGCGCTGACGCTACTTTGATGGGGGAATAAGTGTAGTCGCTATTTGTCAGACACGTTTTTTAAATTTATCTTTCTGTCAGAGCTGCAGTTCTTAGCCATGTAGAATGCTGCCGAGTGCTCACAACCATCTGTTCTCAGCAATGCTGTTGGTGAAAGTTCCACGCTTGCATTTTTAGACAATTAGTGACGGCCATAAGCGACGACGTCCCCGGGAAATCTCTGGGCATCTATTTGTTAACTCAACCTTGTATGTTTTGCGATGTTTTCACCCCCACACAAGGGATTAATCGGAATGGAGTTTTGCAATATGTTTTTTATAAGAGTTGGTACAAAGTTTTATAATTACCCCATAATAGTCTTATCATCAATATATTTATTTTAGATATAACCGCACCTTGATAGACCAATTTCGTAATCATTTTTATATACCAGCTCATATTTTACAGATATTAATTTTCATGATAACCAACCAACTTTTAGAGAAAAATTTAGAGACGGATTTTTCGCGATACAAACAAAACCCAGCTGCGGGATTTAAAGCACGTAGTTATTCATACAAGATCAGCTCTCGTGCCGGAAAAATACTTCGCGACAATTCTTCAGACTATACGTTCTGAGTTCAAACGCCACCGGAATCGACTTTACCGTCCATCCTTTCGGGGTCGATAATATATGTACCAGTTGAACACTACGCTTGATGTAATCGACTCGCCCGCTCCTCTGAGATAGCTGGCCTAGTACCAAAATTTGAAACTAATTTAGTAGACCTTTTAATCAAATGAATTCTAGTTGAGACCATCTTTTCTTTTTTCACACAGTATATCCACGACTACATCATCTGATATATTTTTTTTTAAGACTCCTATATCCAGAAGATAATTTTTGACTTTTATCCCTAGAAGGCAAAATGACCGCTTGCGGTCTCCCTCGTTGACTCCCTAACTGTATCAATGTTAAAGCACGGAGTGTTTACAGTATACCAACACCCCTTTACCAAACAATGTTAAATCTTATAAATTTCATTACTGAAACCTCAATTCCGATTAAATATATATTTGTGAAAATCTGAGATGAAGCATCTATTGTACAATAAATGAATCTAACGCACACCGTAGTGTTGGAAAGGGCTAAGACTATTCGGTCATTTTGATTGCTCTTTGCATAATCTCACCAACCTTAAAAATCTCGATTTTTCCTCTGCAAAGAAAGGTGCGTATGGGGGTGGGGTTAAAGATAGTAGACCCGAGCTGTATTTTATGTTTTGGAAATTCTTAGGATTTAAAACTTTTAATCAATTCATTCACTCGTGAAAAATGTAATATGATTTAATAAATTTCTATTATTACCCAAGTACAGTGTTATGCAAAGGCAGGACTTCTTAATGTTTACGAATTAAAGTTTTTGTTACATTCTGGTCGATTACTGGCCATTCTCTGTGTGTGTACGTGCGAGTGAGTGTGTGCGCGCGCTTGTATTTGAACTCAGAATGCCGGAATTAGAAACTGTCGTCAATCCAGCAAAACTGGTGCCATATTTGGTATCAGCACCAAATATATTCTCTCGTATCATTGGTTACTAAGAAAAATAGGACTGACTCATGAAAAAGAAATTGTTTCTCTCTTTCTTACTCACGCACACACTCACTCTGTCAGTCTGTCTCTTTATCTCTCTCTCCTCCTCTCTCTCTCCTTCTTCAAAATTCATTGAGTTAATGGCAGACAGAACGAAGTTTCTTTCAAACTACAGATTCAAATTCAAGTATATATTATACGCTTCATTTATTTTTCGATTTTCTTTTACTAATTTTAACTTTATTGATAACATTATGGTAATTAACGGCCTGAAATATAATATGGCAGTGATATTAATTACAAATTAATAATTAACGTAAACGTTTTCTGTAAAACAACGTCCGTTAGAAATGTTTCTTTATCATAGGTTGTTAATGTAATCTTTGATTAGAAAGATATAGCGTCTAAGAAGTTCCAGCCATGACTATCCCACCTTCTCGTGTATGAGCTATTTATTTTAAAGACGTTAGGGAATTTGGATATTATTTAGCAGGTCGAGGAACCATGTGGAGGCCTCCTATTTCAGCGATTTTTATATTTAATACGCTGTGCATTCAAAGGTCATTGACTGTCGAAAGTTAAGAAATCTTGTTTGTTCTTACTACAAGGCGTTGCAGGATATTTTGGTAACAACATGTCTGTACCGACGACATAATGTTACACTGTTCCAAATAGTCTGCCCTGATTAACTTACACAGATTTTTCTCACGTAGCTGTTTTCTCGAATAAATGAACTGAAAAAACGTGTCAAATTCTGCACTCAAATCACTTAAGAAATATTAAATTATTTAAATAGTTATAAACTTGAATTATATATGAGCCTCTTAATTTGAACTTGTTTTCTAAACCCTGTATTTAACTGTATTTATTTAACAAATTTTTGATGATGTACAATTTATATAGTATTTCCGCCTTCCCTAGTGTGCAATAAATCCTTGTTTCATTTTACTGAACCACTTAACTATTTGCAAAAACCTATGTGGTCATATAAAGCCGACTTCATCTTTCAGCAATTCTACCCAAATTGCAATTATAATTTCAGATTCATGCAACCATGACTTATATATGTATCTTATGTGTAAATTATGTAACCACCACTACCACTCGTTTCACCCCACCTCTCTCTCTCTCTGTCTCTCTCTCTCTCTCTCTCTATATATATATATATATATATATATATATATATATATATATATATATAATTATGCTACCCTCAGGAATAACATTCAATTCTTAAATTTTTTACAGTATCTTTCAGCACATTATCGACATGCCTTGTGTCAGATTGTCATTCAATACAAGCACACACCCCATCCCACCAAATATCCATGAAAATTTTAGCACCATCTTAATTTTATCTAAATATGGCAACATGCCTGCCTTAATTTTCAACTCCCATAGCCATCCCTCTTGAGAAACACGATCTTATGTTATAATTACAATATGTATATATATATATATATATATATATATATATATATATATATATATATATATATAAAGAGGATCATGGAAAAATGGCATTATATAAAATTAACAAAACTTCAGAAATTACTCATTTTACCCAGATTACTAATTTTGCATCCCTACATAGATGTGTGTGATGTGTGTTAACATGCATTTTAAGGGTTTAAAAAATTTGGAATCATGTTGTTGGGAAGCAATCTTCTTACCACATAGCCACTCTTGTGTGTAGCTATCAATCTATCTATCTATCTATCAATATATCTATCTACATCTATCTATCTATCTATCCACATCTATCAATCAATCTATCTATCTATCTATCCACATCTATCAGTCAATCTATCTATCTTATCTCTGTCTGTCTTTCTTTCTTTCTTATATATAAATAGTAATTTTTGTCTGTTGATTTGTCTATTCCCATCTTGCTGCCTACACCAGTGAACCAATCTTGTCGAAACTTCGCATACCTGTTAAACTGGCATCCCGTTCAATTATAGGCGAATTGGATTTCAATAAAAATCTATAATGGGCCCCTAGGCTGCTTGGACTATAATTTGATAAAATGAGAAGGGTGCAAAGTGTTAGTGTGAGGGAGATGTGGTGGCATAGTGAGTGTGGCTGATGTCAGGGAAAGGGAGAACAGCGTTGTGTAAGCGACATGTGGAATAGCAGTGGGATGCTAACGTTAATACAGCTGTCATTCACGGATATACACGCGATTCCGCATACATACTTTCGTAAATACATAGATACATGCATAAACACACACACACACAACATTTAACACGCTGAGGAAGGGAAAGAAAGGTGGATGTGAGGAATACGTAGCTTTAAGGAGAGAGAGGGGGTACGTAACTTTTCTATTGTCCATCGCAAGGAAATATACACACATATACATACATATGTCTACTATACACCATTTTAAAATCGTGATTACCAGTGTGTACGTTTGTAAATTGTGTGTGTGTCACGTCCTATAACTGTCTGTCTACTTTTGTAGGGTCTTCCCTGTTACTGTCACATATTGTGAAATTTTAAGATTACGTCAACATTTTCAAATTTAGTATTTTGAAATAATTTTCCCCGTTAAATCCGATTTTGTTATTTGTTCCAGAAAAATGTTACTGTGGTTTTAACTTTAATCAATTTTACCTTATCAGAAAATGGGATTAGCAGTTGATGAATTTACGACGCTATAGTAAAGCTTCACTGTATATATATATATATATATATATATATATATATATATATACTGGCAAAAAACGTGTGTGGGCAGCGAACATAAAAAAATTTCGTCTTACCTCTAGGAAGAACATTAGATAAATGGACAACCCAGAATTGGATAATCTAGTACCTAGGTTTCAAACTCTTCAAATATGTTTATTGTAATTTTGATTAGTCTTCTTCAGCTAGATTTAATGCCAGTATACTCGCCTGTTGTACCACTAATCTCTCTCTCTCCCCTCTCCCCCCTCTCTCTCTCTATATATATATACACACACATACACACACACGACTAGCACACCACCACATAAGACAACATAAGGGGATCTTCAAGCATAGAACAAAATGCCTTGTGGTGTTTCTTCCTACTCTCTGCCTTCTGAGTTTAAATTCCACTGAAGTGAACTTTACCATCCTTTTGACTACTGGAATCAGTAGTATTGTTAACACATCAGACAAGATGACATGTGGTATTTGTTTTTAGTGTGTTCCTATACTGATCTATGTCTTATTTTTAACCCTTTAGCATTTATACCGGTCATATCTGGCCTGGACTCTGAACCTATTTTATGTTCAAACCAGCCAGGTTTGGCCTCTCACACCTACCTGACAATATCATTCTAAAAACAGACAATCACATTACCGAGATCTCAAAACTATGAGTTAATGCAGGATTATTCATTCTAAACAATGTGAATAAATAAGTATTACATTTGACTGAGTAATATGTATGTTTAAAGGGTTAAGAATAGTTTGAAGGAGATTTTGCTGTCATTTCTAGAATGCCAAATGACAATGTGGAACATCCTCAAAAGCTCAGTAGCAGGCCAGCCAACCATCGAATTTTTGTTTTTGTCTCTTTTATATGTTGTGCTTGTCACTTCTACCTTAACACGGAACCCGATTAGATAGTCCACAGTTGATAAGGAACCAAATTAGATTAGTCCACATGATGTCATTTGATGCTGCGGCATTCTATGTTCAGAAAATACCTGAGTCAACATTATTAGTTGTTATTGCTGTTGTTTAGCTCCAAGTCGGACTTGGCACACCTCTGAATCAAAGACATTCCTAGAAGATGGTTGGAATTCCTATGGTTATAGAACAGCTCAATCGAAAATGACATTAACTTATAACAAAATTTCTTACAACTACATAAATTTATCATATTCCTTTCCTCCTTGTTTTCCATTATCTCTCTTTCTCTTTCTGCTCGTTTTCTAGTTTTACTCAAATTTAATCATTTGATATTAATTTAATGATTTTGTTCACCATCTTACCACCCTCAAAATTCTAATTAAAACATAATTAGCTTGTTAAATACCGTACTTAACTCTACTTGACATAACTTTTAATTTAGATATTTTATTTCTGAAGCTGTGTGCGTATGTATGTATGTGTGTGTCGGTGTGTGTGTTTGTCTATGATCATCATTTTTACATCTACTTTTACATGCTTGAATGGTTTGGAATGAGTATTTTTCTTATTGAGGTAGATTTTTTCATATCCAGATGCTCTTCCTGACACTAACCCTCACCTGTTTCCGGTTAAGGTAATATTTCTCCATGGCTAAACATTTTCAGGGAATATTGGAAATGGGTCACTTGCCTATTAAACGTCAAGATGAGACACAAACATACTTTTTCTATCTCTCACCCTTTTCCCCCTTACCCCCCTCTCTCTCCCTCGCTTTCTCTCTCGCTTTCTCCCTCTCTTTCTTTCTCTCTCGCTTTCTCCCTCTCTTTCTTTCTCTCTCGCTTTCTCCCTCTCTTTCTTTCTCTCTCTTTCTTTCTCTCTCTCTATCTTTCTCTCTCTCTCTCTCTCTCTCCCTTTCTCTCTCGCTGTCTCCCTCTCTTTCTTTCTCTCTCTGTCTCTCTCTCTTTCTCCCTCCCTCTCTTTCTTTCTCTCTCTCTTTCTTTCTCTCTCTCTCTCTCTCTCTCTCTCTCTCCCTCTCTCTCTCTCTCTCTCTCTCTCACTGAAGCAGTGACCAATAAAGGTTCTTATATTATTTTGGAATCTTCAAACCCATAAATTGACATCACAGCAGTAGATTTGTGCATGTTGCTCCTTATGTCCCATCATTGTCCTCCTTGTAATGTCTGCTTTTCCATGTGTGGATAGGTGCTTGGATTGGATCAGATGGAATTTGTTGCAGTAGATCTACAGCTGGATACTCTTCCTGTTGCCTACCCTCACTTGTTTCCAAGCAAGATATTTCCTCAGGATGTGACATGATTTTTTTACTGAAAATTAGAAGCAAGCACCACTACTTGTTTAACAGTGACACTCATCTACAAATATCATGTGATGTCAAGATGTCATGACAAGGACACACGGACACACACAAATGCATGTGCACAAATATGCTAGCACACATGCACAAACATGCATTCACACACACACACACACACACACACACACACACACACACACACACAAAATTAATGCTATTATTGTTTAGCCCCAATCCACATTGATCCAGCAGTACTGTGATACTGTGATCAAAGGTATTCCATTCTGTTCTGTTCTTCTCTTTCTTTATAAAATCTGTCCTTAAGATAGAATGTGATATGAGCAAGATTTGGTTACTATTTCTAACAGATTGAATGACCACATGAGATTTCTTCATGGACTTGTAACCGCAAGATTTATGTTATACATATATTTACACACTCTATATTTAATAAAACAAAATAAAATGTCATAAGTCACTATCTGGATAAAGTATTACGAACGCAAATTCTAAAGTGATGCCGTCTGGAATACATTTAACTGACAAATGTGGAGGTGGGGGGGGGTCGTTCACTTTGTAAAGGAACAAATTATATATAGCAATATTTAACATATAATGGGAAGGGCTCTTTTATTTTAACAGAATTTGTTATTTTGTCAATTCAAATCAAGTTGAGTAAATTACCGAGTTTACACTGCCAAGAGCAATTTTTGTTATCAGAAGCAAACAACTATTCACTTTATTCTGTAATAGAATATTCCAGAGACAGTGACTAATTAAATTTGATTTAGATAAATGTATTTAGAAACAATACCTTCAAAGAATTTCTTTACTAAAGAGCCAACACTAAGAAAATAATATATATACATATATATATATACACACACACACACACACAAGGGGTGTATGAAAAGTTTTGAGCCTTGAAGTCTTGTACCTTCATCAGACGTCTTATACCATGTTTTGTTTTTTTGAGGCTCAAGACTTTTTATACACCTCTTGTACATATATATATATAGGTGCATGTGTGGCTGTGTGGTAAGAAGCTTGCTTCACAACTACATGGTTCTAGGTTTGGTCCCACTGTGTGGCATCTTCGACAAGCGTCTCTTGTAGCCTTGGTGGATTTGGCTCATGGAAACTGAAAGAAGCCTGTCACATATATGTATGTATCTATGTATTTATCTATGTATGTGTGTCTTTGTCTGTCGCTAATATTGCTTGACAACCGGTGTTGATGTGTTTATGTCCCTGTAACTTAGTGGTTTAGCAAAAAGAGACCCATAGAATAAGTACCAGGATTAACAAAAAAATAAGTACTGGAGTTGATTCATTCAACTAAAAAAAAACAAATTCTTGAAGTCAGTGCTCCAGCATGGCCACAGTCTGATGACTGAAGCAAGTTAAAAAACAAAGCAAAAGATTCACACACGCACACACATATATTTGTGCCACCAACAGCATTGAAGTTACCAGTTTGCTTCTCCCCTAGTGGTTGTAACACAAAAAAAAAAGCACACAGTACATTAAAGTGGTTGGTATTTGGAAGGATAATCAGCTGTAGGAATCAGACACTAGAGCATGATGCAGTGTTTGGACACATCAGATTGTGTCAAATTGTCTAACCTATGCCAGCATGTAACAAAATTTCATATGTTGGGCCTATAAAGGATTACTATCATTATAATTACTATTGAGGGGGCAAGCTGGTAGAATTGTTAGCATGCTAGACAAGTTGCTTAACAGCATTTCTTCCAGCTTTACATTCTGAGTTCAAATGCCACCAAGATGTACTTTCTTTTCACTTTTACAGGGATACATATACATATCTTTCTTCTTACCTATCTCCCCCTCTCGTTCTGCTTGCTTCTGTTGTCCTTGCTTCCCCACTTCACTGCTATACATATCTCTCTCTTACTCTGTCTCCCTGTCTCTTGTCGTTCACCTTTGTTCAACTTCCTCCCTTTTCCTCTCTCTACCACTCCTTGTTGATCACATGTGACCTGTGGTCACCTCTTCCTTTCTTCCTTCGGCCAGCATAAAGGCAAGACGAACTGCTATCTCTCTCCACTCAAGTTCGTCACTTCACAGCGTTCAGTATCTCCTCTCGTTCGGATTAGCGGCCCTTAGCGTTGTTTTTCACTGTTTATTTTTTCCTGTCTTGTTTTTGTTTGCTACTTTGGAATCCTCTGCTTAGCAGGTTAATCCACTTTGCGAGAAGAGCTATTCTAAGAGCGCGTTCTGCCTCATCTTTGAAACGCCTAATTTGCTTTCTCTCCAGTGCATATCATTTTGTTGTAGTAGTTGATGATATTGCTATGTCAGCCACAGAGTATCACGCTTTCCTGCACTACTTGATTGATTGTGAGGGTGATTTGCCATTACTCTACTCCACCAAACTTTAAAGCACCTCATCAGTAACTCTTGGACGACCAGGCACATTCCTTACGATCATATCTTTAATTTCTCTATGGCACATAATGATGTCAACTTGAATGGTAGACTCTACTACGAGTAGTCTCTCTTTCCCATGCATTCTCTATATTCAAGAATCTCTCATAGTAACAGTGTCATACTGCTTTCTTTTTGGCATGAATGTGAGCAAGTGTGCCATTATCATTCCATAACATATTCTCATGATATATATCTACTTTCTCACACTGCTTAACAATCTGAACCGCTTCACATTTGTGATTCTCATGTTGCAGAACATGTGCAAACTACTTCCTGCCTCCTGATGTCTTTCTTCCTCTTCTCACAAGCTGATATTTTACTTTGCAGCCCATTTCCTGCCAATCTTTTCAAGCCTGTCTTTTAGTCTATGTCTGTATCTGCAGTACTATGCTACCTGTACATCACCCTACATCTGGTTGAGCCTTCCCCCAGCCACAGACTTGGTCTGTGGCCTGCAACAGGGTGTCGTTCAGAAAGTCAGGTTTCCTCTCTGCTATAAGTCTCTATTTCTTTCACCATATTCTTTTACTCTTCTACTTGTTTCAGTCATTTGACTGTGGCCATGCTAGAGCACCATCTTTTAGTTGAACAAATTGACCCTAGGACTTATTCTTTGTAAGCTTAGTACTTATGTTGTTGGTCTCTTTTGCCAAACCACTAAGTTATGGGGACATAGACACACCAACATCGGTTGTCAAGCAAGAGTCGGGGGGAACAAACACACACACAAACATATACATATATATTTATATGATGGGCTTCGTTCAATTTCCATCTACTAAATCCACTCACAAGGCATTGGTCAGCCCAAGGCTATAATAGAAGACAGTTGCCTAAGGTACCATGCAGTGGGAGTGAACCCGGAACCATGTGGCTGGTAAGCAAACTACTTACTACACAGCCAGTCAGAAGTGTCACTTAGAATTTCTCTGAATCTGAAAGGCTGTCAGTTTCCATGTCTTCCTTCTCTAAATTGAGCTAGACAGAGAGGGAGAGAAAGAGAGAGAGAGAGAGAGTGACAGAGAGAGATGATAGTGAGACACGGGCATAGAGAGAGAGATGTCTAGACCAGTGCTATGCAATCGCTATACCGCGGCACACTGGTGTGCTATGCGACGCTCGGGGTCGATAAAGCAAGTACCAGCTGAGCACTGGGGTCCTTAAAATCGACTATCCCCTTCCCCCTGAATTTCTCAGCCTTGTAGCAGAGCCAGCAGAATCATTAGCATGCCGGGCAAAATGCTTAGCGGCATTTTATCTGGCTTTACGTTCAGAGTTCAAATTCCACTGTGGTTGACTTTACCTTTCATCCTTTTGGGGGTCTATAAATTAAGTACCAGTAAAAAAACTGGGGTTGATGTAATTCATTAGTCCCCTTCCACCAAATTTTAGGCCTAGTGTCCAGTAGAAAGGATTATAATAATAATAATTATTATTATTATTATTATTCTGAGTTAAAAACCTTCCAGGGTTGACTATGCCTTTCATCCTTTTGGGATTGATTAAATAAGTATCAATTTAATCATCTTACCCGTACCCATTAAATTTGCTGGCTTTGTGCCAGAATTTAACTTTTATTATTGGCCAGAATCCTTATTGCATCAGACAAAATTCTTCCTGCTCTTTGTGTTCTGAGTTCAAATGTCATCAAGGTCCTTCAGTTTCATTCCTTCAGGCTGAAAGAATGAATACCAGTCGAGCACTGGGGTTGATGTAATCAACTAACCACACTCCTTAACATTAGTGGCCTTGTGCCAAAATTTGAAACTATTATTAGCAATATCTGAAATGAAGACGGCAAGATATTAATATGTTTAAGATATTTTGATAGCTTCAAATCCTCCAATGTATTTCAATGAAACTAATAAATCTTTCGTTATATTCTTTTTGATACAGTTCTAGAGTTGAGACTGAAACATGAGAGACTGGCTCTCAATTTTGTTGAAAGTCTCTATAAACAAAGTAGGCTGTGTTTAGACAAATGATTAAGAATTTTATAATTTGTTTAGGCCATTGTATATAAGATAACTTTTAGGCTCATGTCTGAAAGGAAAGATGATTATTTTTCTGTTGGGAACATTAGTAAATGTAAGCTTTACATCAAACATTCTCCTTTTATTTTTTTCATGAGGGAGAAGACAAAAAGAAGTATCTCTGTTGATGGCACCTATCAACAAAACATCTTAATATGTCTGAAATGTCAAAAGGAAATTATTCTAAATACACCCATCTTCAACTTTTATATGTTATTTATATAATTGTGTTTTCGTCTAATGTATGTGGTTTTTCATTTCATTTTCATTAAGAAATATATATTTCTACATTTCTGATATATTTTATTAGTCAGAAGATTGCTCTTTTGACATTCTTCCACAAGGAATTTAATTTTGTTGGAGCCAGAAGTTCCAGTGTTCTTGCTGACTTCTCAAACTTGTACAAAGCTAATTATATTTCCCAGCACTGAATATCAACAGACTCTAGCAGTGCCCATTATTATTCACTCAGTTGTTATCTTTTATTATCAGTTTTCACTCTGGCATTTTTACCTTCTTTAATTAATTTATGAATTGCACCAGTTTGACAGGATGAATGTCCTTTTCTCTCTTTTATATCTATAGCCATCCTCCGCATAAAAAGGACGTCAATAGGAAAAATAAGTTTTGTGTTAGGCTTCCACATTATGGAAAGATTTTTCAGAAACACTTGTAATATAAGGGGATTCTCATACATTCACATTTAGAATCATCATCATCATCATTTAACATCTGTTTTCCATGTTGATGTGGATTTAACAGTTTGATGGGAACTGGCCAGTTGGAGAGCTGCACCAGGCTCCAATTGTCTGATTTGGCATAATCTCAATGGCTGGATACCATTCCTAATGCCAACCACTTTACGGGGTGTACCAGGTGCTTTTTACGTTGTATCATGCTATTACATGGCACCAGTACCAGTGGTATCATGTGCCACTGGCACAAGTGCTTTTTACATGGCACCAGCCTTATACAAATCGAAATTAGCCCTGGTTCTCAAATCATACTTTATTTCATTGACCCTGGAAGAATGAAAAGCAAAGTTGATCTCAGTACAATAGGAACTCTGAATGCTAAATTCCCATAACTAAACACCACTGGGCATTTTATCTGATGCTCTGGCAATTCTTATAATTCACTAAGTCAATGTTGAATTATGTACAAACCACTGAGAGTTAAATCTCTGTTGTGGCTCTGTCGAGTCTACTATGTTTTCTTGGATAAGTATTAATAGATAAGCATTACATAAAGGAAATTATTCAACTGCGACTGTTCAGGTCTTTAGACACCAGCCCTCTTATATTACTGGTGTGCTTTTCATTTCCAGTTTTGAAGAACAGGAACCACTGTGACTGAAGAAGTATCTAGATGACCATTCTATTTTTAATAACTCCAGTGTGGAATGAGAGCTAAAGAGAGTGATGCTGTTTTACCTGTTGCCATGCTAGGAATAGCAACCAAATCTATCATTCTTACAAAAAAAGAACACTTTAGAGAATGTAGTCTTAGGCTAAGGACTTTAAACATGCATTTTATGAGCGATTCTGACTAAAAGCATCTGACAAAACCAAGATTGTGCAGCTGTCTTCTTGCAACTGTTGAGATCATTAGAGATATATATGCTTTGTGGACATTTCTGGAGCTAAACAAGAACTGATCTGTGAGACACTCTTATGGACAACCTGACATTGATATATTCAGGTTGCTTGTTCAGCTGGCCCACTGAATGCTTAGTATGATAAAGGTGGATGGTGTATTTTATTTGGATAAATCCAAGCCCACCTAAATGGATCTTAGATGCACTAACTCTGAATTAAACACAGACATGTTTATCAGAGGGTTTGATGTTCACTGTATTAGATTTATTCACATTAACATAACTACTCTCCCTGTCATCACATTACATATTTCCAATTTTCCTTAAGTGGGACTCCAAAATTAATTAATACTGTGTGTATATAGGCTTTTAGAATAAAATTTGGTAAGATATTGAAAGAAGCTCATCATATATATATGTGTGGTGTGTGTGTATTTGTGAGTCTGTGTTTGTCCCTCCCACCATTGCTTGACACCAGTGTTGGTGTGTTTACATTCCTGTAACTTAGCAGTTTGGCAAAAGACACCATTAAAATAAGTGCTAAGCTTACAAAGAATAAGACCTGGGGTCGACTTGTTTGACTAAAGGCAGTGCCCCAGCATGGCCACTGTCAAATGACTGAAACAAGTAAAAGATTAAGAGAATGAATCAACCCTGGTAATTATCTTTTTTGAAAGCCTTTTACTTTTTCTACCAGTCTTTTTTATCAAGCTGTTAAGTTATAGGGATGTAAACACACCAACACCGGTGGGGACTGACACATACCCCCCCCCCCCACACACACATGTATATGAGTGGTTTCTTTCAGTTTCCGTCTACCAAATTCACTCACAATGCTTTGGTTGGCCCAAGATGCTATGTAGTGGGACTGAACCTGGAACCATGTGGTTGGGGAGCAAGTTACTTCTTACCACAGAGCCATGCCTGTTTTTTAATTAATTTTATAACGGAAAATATTTTAACACTAACATTTATATAAAGTTATTTCTATAAAAACTGTTTTAAGATTGAAAATTGTATTTTAAGCATTTTTGAGGATTTAAGATTCTAGCAGTCAATAAAAAACAAAAAACTGTACAAAAATATTTCTTGGAAGAAATGTCAGCTCAAAAAGAGAATGGTTTACATTTGAAGAACTAAAGCAGACTCAATTCCATTTAGTTTTACTGATAATTGGTTGATTGCTGGGAGCATTTGGAAGTTAATGAGCATAAGGGAGAGACGTGTCATTGAAGCAGAAGAGATAATTACAATATTGATTCAGTCATGTATGTGGTCATTGTATACATGTGTATATATAAGTATATATATATATATGTGTGTGTATATGTATGTGTGTGTATATGTAAGTATATATATGTGTGTGTGTGTATATGTAAGTATGTATATATGTGTGTGTGTATGTGTGTGTATGTGTAGGTATGCGTATGTGTGTATATGTAGGTGTATATATATGTATATGTAGGTATATATGTGTATGTATAAATATGTGTATATGTGTCTGCATGCACATGTAAATATATGTATGTGTATATGTATGTGTGTGTGTACACATGTAGAAATGTATACGTGTGTGTGTGTGTATACATGTATGTGTGTGTGTACACATGTAGATATATATTTGTGTATATATGTGGGTGTGTGTGTCTGTGTGTGTAGATAAAAGAATACTGACTTCCTATAACGGCACATAAAAATGTTTGGATGTATGTATGTATAATCAATGGCTCTAGAGCTGTGGTAAACTTCTATTGAGTAGAGTTTAGTTCTACAGGTTCGATTCCAGACCTAATTCTCTTCCCTTCTTCTACCTGTAACATGTGACTGAGATCTTCAGCCTGGAGCAGGATCGACTTTGCTCGTCTTAATATGGAAGGTCTTATGCTTAGTTAAAGGACATTTTCATGTGTTTGTTCAATGGCAAAATTTAAATCATTGTAAACAAAACAACCTCCCCACCACAATCTCTTTCCAAATAAATTTTATATGTCCCTTAGCCCAATATGGGCCCTGATCAAGCAGACCAGCAATGACCATCCTGTTCCACCACCACCAAGCACAGTGAATCTAGAGCACTTTTAGTGTGTACTTGTCCAATACAGTAGAGTATGATAGGATGGAGATTTGACTATCATTTCTAGTAGGTTAAGTGATTTATTATATAGACTGTCTATTGACTTATGTCTTGTGTGTGTGTGTGTGTGTGTGTGTGTCTATTCATATTGAACAGTGTTGGTAAATCGAGCAGATCCAGAAATAGTTAAAAATGTCTTCAAGAATTAGATTTCATCTCTTGCTTGTTTCAGTCATTAGCCTGCAGCCATGGAGGATTTTAACTGAATGAATCATCCCTTCCTCTGCCACCCAGTACTTTTCTTTCTTTAAAGCTGGTACTTATTCTATCAGTCTCTTCCACTGTAGTAGAAGACACTTGCCCAAGGTGGAACTGAGCCCAGAACCATGTGGTTGGGAAGCAAGCTTCTTACCACACAAGGCTAGGTATTGAGAGGGTAAAGTATGAAGGAACGGGTAGGAAAAGAATTCTTGCTGCAGAGGAGATACATGGTTACCTTGCATAATATAAAAATGGGTGGAAATAATCAGGGTGGAGCAAAGTTGAAATATTTTGAAAGGAAATGCACTGATACCCTCATTTATGTTCACTTTCCATGTTGACATGAAAAACGGATGTAAATATTTTTAATTCTTTCCTTTCTGTTATAAACACTTTATTCTGTGCATAAACTCGTAATATTAATTTCCAACAACAGACCTCAAGTGACTTTAGAAAGTTAAAACTATCATTTTATCAACAAAGTTTCCTTCCACATACTCCTCTGATGATAATGATACTTAGCAACATTCATCTCTATCAAAATACATATTCCATTCGTCTGTAGAGGAAGGTTACAGTTCTGTCCACATATTTTAGTTGGAACTACTCCCAACTAAAGGTCACCCTTACCTTGTTGAAGCTGATATTTCTCTTTCATTCTTAAAACCCAAGATATTTTAATTCTAAAGTAAATACTAATTTTTAGTATTTCATAAGGCTTGAACTCATTACCAGTTTCTATTTACCAAATCCACTCACAAGTCAGCCTGAGGCTGTAGTAGAAGACACTTGCCCACTGTGCCATGCAGTGGGACTCAGCTCAGAATCATGTGGTTGGGAAGTAAGCTTCTTAGCACACAACCATGCCTGGTAAAAATAATTTAATTTCTTTTTCACTCAAGTTAACAAGTAAAATTTTCTTCCAAAACTTTCATTCATTGCCAAAAGTCCCTTAAAAACATTACCTTCGATCTCTGGTTTACCTCTGTATTATTTCTCTTTCATCTCTTCCACTGTTTCTGCATAATTACAAAATGGATCTTGTATGTAGTTGCCTGATGTGCTAGAAATAGCAGCCTAATCTTCCTTAGATCATATTGTATTCATCCTCATTTAACACCCATGTTCTATGCTGGCATGGGTTGGATAGTGATGGATCCAAGGACTGCATCAAGTTCCAGTATCTGCTTTGGTATGGTTTTTATGGATTAATGCCAACTGTTTAACAACATGTATATATATATATATATATATATATATATATATATATATATATAGCATCATACAACGTGGAAGACAATTGGAGATTTCTGCGGGACAACCTGTTGAAAGCCACCGACCAGATTTGTGGGTGGTGTAAGGTCCCCTCCCAACCCAGAGTAACGTGGTGGTGGAACAAGGAGGTAGACAGGGCTATTAGACAAAAGAAACAAGCTTGGAAGGACTGGAAGAACGGTGGTAGCAGGGAATTGTACCAATGTGCCAGAAGGGAGGCTAGGCGACAGGTTTATTTAGCCAGAGGGGAAGCAGATAAGGAAAGATTTGCCAATGTTCTGCGCCGTGAGGACCAAAGACTCGAGGTATTTCGGGTTGCAAGACAGTGTAGGAGAGAGAATAGTGATGTTGTAGGAGAGAAATGTGTTCGCATGGATGATGGTACGCTTGCATTAAATGAGGATGCAAAGAAAGAGGTCTGGAGATGCCACTACGATAGATTGCTTAATAAAGAGAATGAATGGGAGAAAGAGAGCCTGCCTTATGTCGACCCAATAGAGGGACCAGCTATCCGAGTTGATAGTACCAGGGTAGATAAAGCAATTAAGAGTATGAAGACCGGGAAAGCCCCCGGCCCATCAGGAATCACTGCAGAGATGCTCAAAATATCTGGCAGTGTTGGCTATAGCCTAGTCACCCGTATTACGAACCAGGTGATACACGAAGGAGTCATACCCTATGACTGGTGTAGCAGCATCATAGTCAACTGCTACAAAGGTAAAGGGGACGCTTTAGATACAAATAATTACAGAGGCATCAAGCTGTTAGATCAGGTTATGAAAGTTACAGAGAGGGTCATAGCCCAACTAATTAGGGAGCGAATCAATTTAGATGAGATGCAGTTTGGGTTCGTGCCAGGTAAAAGCACTACTGATGCCTTATTTCTAGTGAGACAGTTGCAAGAGAAATACCTAGCCAAGGATAAACCTCTGTACCTGGCTTTCGTTGACATGGAGAAAGCCTTTGACAGGGTCCCCCGATCCCTTATCTGGTGGTCAATGAGGAAACTTGGGATAGAAGAATGGCTAGTGAGAGCTGTGCGAGCCATGTACAGAGATGCGGCCAGTAAGGTGAGGGTTGGAAATGAGTACAGCAATGAATTCCGGGTAGAGGTAGGGGTCCACCAAGGTTCCGTCCTCAGCCCCCTATTATTTACCATAGTCCTCCAGGCAATCACAGAGGAGTTCAAGACAGGTTGCCCCTGGGAGCTCCTCTATGCTGATGACCTTGCCCTAATTGCGGAGTCACTATCAGAACTAGAGGAGAAGTTTCAGGTGTGGAAGCAAGGTCTAGAATTGAAGGGCCTTAGAGTCAACCTAGCTAAAACCAAAATCCTAATAAGTAGGAAGGTAGATAAAACACAAACCCCTTCAGGTAGATGGCCCTGCTCAGTATGTAGAAAAGGAGTAGGTAGTAACTCTATAAGATGTACCCGGTGCAAGCTATGGACACATAAGAGGTGCAGCAACATCAAAGGCAGGTTAACTAGCAAGTTAGTTTTTGTTTGTGGCAGATGTTCAGGTGCAATAAAGACTGCAAACAAACAGGAAACAACTTCTATCTCATTCCAGGGTGAAAAACTAGAGGTAGTCGATAGCTTCCGCTATCTGGGCGACCAAGTTAGTAGTGGGGGTGGGTGCGCTGAAAGTGTAGCTGCTAGAATAAGAATAGCCTGGGCAAAGTTTAGAGAGCTCTTACCCCTGCTGGCGACAAAGGGACTCTCACTCAGAGTAAAAGGCAGACTGTATGACGCATGCGTACGAACAACCATGCTACATGGCAGTGAAACATGGGCTGTAACTGCTGAGGACATACGTAAGCTCGCAAGGAATGAAGCCAGTATGCTCCGTTGGATGTGTAATGTCAATGTGAATACCCGTCAGAGTGTAAGTATCTTGAGAGAAAAGCTGAACATTAGAAGCATCAGTTGTGGCGTGCAAGAGAGACGATTGCGCTGGTATGGACATGTGGTGAGAATGGAGGAGGATAGCTGCGTGAAAAAGTGCCACACCCTAACAGTTGAGGGAACCCGTGGAAGAGGTAGGCCCAGGAAGACCTGGGCTGAGGTGGTGAGGCAAGACCTTCGTACATTGGGCCTCACCGAGGCGATGACTACGGACCGAGACCTTTGGAAATGGGCTGTGCGTGAGAAGACCCGGCAAGCCAAGTAAGATCGTTGCCAGTGCCCCTGGACTGGTTCTTGTGCGGGTGGCACATGAGATGCACCATTTTGAGCGTGGCCGTTGCCAGTACCGCCTGACTGGCTCCTGTAGGATTTTCGAGCGAGATCGTTGCCAGTGCCCCTGGACTGGCTTGTGCGGGTGGCACATAAAAGACACCATTTCGAGCGTGGCCGTTTTCGTGCAGGTGACACGTAAAAGCACCCACTACACTCTCTGAGTGGTTGGCGTTAGGAAGGGCATCCAGCTGTAGAAACTCTGCCAAATCAGACTGGAGCCTGGTGTTGCCATCCGGTTTCACCAGTCCTCAGTCAAATCGTCCAACCCATGCTAGCATGGAAAGCGGACGTTAAACGATGATGATGATGATGATGATGTCAGTAAATAGTGGGGTTGTGTTAACCGTACGTGGAGAAATAATAGGAAAATGAAGAATAAGGCAGAATGCTAAATTGGAAGCATGTTTTAATAAAGATTTCTAACCGGCTTTCATTGCGAAGCAAATTTTCAAGAAGGAGAATGAAAATGTTTTTTACAAAGAAGTACAAAATGAAGAAAATAATATATAAAAAAAATAATATATAAAAAAATAACTATACCAATACATTATATTGTCTTTGAGCTTTTGAAGTTCAATAGTAGTTCATGTATATAATGGTTGGAAATATAAGGATGCATGAGAATTGAGAGTTGTGTTAGGTTTAAAAAAGGGTTAAAAGTTTGTGTTAAGCAGGAAGTGTGGTGTCAAAAAGGAAGTGTGTGTAAGGGGGTCAAAACAGGAAGTGTGTTGAAAAAGAGTTCATAACTCCAACTAAAAACATTTTCATTCTCCTTCTTGAAAATTTGCTTCGCAATGAAAGCCGGTTAGAAATCTTTATTAAAACATGCTTCCAATTTAGCATTCTGCCTTATTCTTCATTTTCCTATATATATATATATATATATATATATATATATATATATAAAATTAATCAAAGGACATATCAAGTATGTCTACCTGATAGAAATAAGTCAAAACTCTTATTTAAATTGCCAAAATACACTGATAATAACTACAGAGATCAAACGTCTGAAGGCAAATGGGCTAAGACAATCTTCCAATGTACATTAAGTATTTAAACTCACGTGGACCAGTTTCTACACTGGCAAAAATAACCTCAGCTTCATGAACATGTGTTACCATGATAGAGACTCTCAACCCATCGCGTTGAAGTCTGCACTGCAACTGACTCGTTTTGCACCAAAATCATGGCAGCCATCAGTGTGAAAATAGTTTCAATACAGAGCAAATAAATCACAAGAAAAAAACAATTCACAAAAAAATAATTTGCAAAGATACTAGATAATAACAGAATCAATGGTATCTTAGCAAATTATTTTTTTGTGAATTATTTGCTCTGTAACGAAATTATATATATATATATATATATATATATATATATATATATATATTTATTTATTTATTTATTTATTTATTTATTTTAGTGTCACTGGCACCAGTGAGGTTTCCATGCAACTCACAAGACAATGAAACCTGAAGCTTTATGTTAAAGTATGCAAGAAGTGGAAGGGGCAGGAGAGGCGGTTCTTGTTTTAGAGACGCTATATAGCTGTGGTCCTAGACATACTGTCTGAAAAAAAAAACGGTAGGATTGTCATGCTTCGAATGCCTTTGCTCATTAGTCTACTCGATCAAGGCTTAGTTGCAACCAAACAACTTCACCGTCCTCACAATAAACCAAAATCTCCTCTCAATCACACCTTTCTCATCTTAAAAGGGAAATGAATAACACATTGATAATGTAGCCCTAGTTACAGTAAGCATGAAAAAATATGGGATCATTGTGGTTTGAATGATCATTTGAACATAAACTTGCTCAATGAAGAAACAACTACAATCCCACCCACTTTCACCAAACAGACTGTCTGGCTTCCATGTCACCAGGGAGCTTTCATTTTTCTCTTGATTCCTGATCTCACTTTAACTTGAAATATAAACCTAACATCAATTGTATCAATATGATGTCATCAAGTTTAGTTTGAGACTGCAATTAACTTAATGAGGCTCTGTAAAGCATGGATGCTAATTGACAATGGTTATTCCACTCCAGAACTTACTAGACTTGAACAATGAATGGGTGTAGAATGAAAATTTAACTACTACCTTAATATATACCAACATGACTAAGTGCACTAGAAACCGAAACCTATTAGTTTCTCTCTGCAGTTTTGGATACATTTGTGTTGTTAAAATGATAGTTTTACAAAAATAAAAACATTAATTGAAACTTTTAAGTAGATATTATATTTCTTTTATATTTACTAATTATATGTTAATGTGAGTCAGTGGTTATCAACCATTGTTTTTACCTATGGACCCCTGTCATTTCTATTTTACTCTACTGGTCCCCTCTAGCGATACAATGTTTTAAAAAAACTTCTCTGTGTTTTTGATCTTATATTATAAAAGAGAAGCTGATCTCCATCTGCCTGTCTGTCTGTCACAACATTCATGTAGGAGGGAAAAAGTGGAGTAAGCCCCCATTACAACCTATATTTAGGGGGTAAGAAGGAAGGAGAAAAAATTGTGAGAGAAATGCACTGAGAGAGAGAGAAAATGCATGTGTATGTGAAAGACAGATAGGTAGTGTTGTCCACCATAGTAACTAATAAGCTTTGATTTAAAACATTGGAATTTTAAGAATCTTAATTAAAAAAATAAAATTAAACACTGTAGTTTTATATTATTTATTGATGTAAAATGTTAACTGTACAAATATAGTTGAGTTGAAGTACACTGAAAATATACATTAATGTAGAAATATATTGTGCAAAAATATGCTTAGTATTTGGACATGGTAAAAATAATCTTTCAGTGAATATAAAATATATATTAATTTTATTTTTGTTCAATAGAAAGGACATATTTTTTTTTTTGAGGCGTGGGGATAGAATTGACAGGAATATTTTTGGTACATGTGTTTCACTAACAAATTATCAATAGCTTTAATGTATCAAATGGCTGATAATTAGAAGTCAGATCACATTTTTTCTTTTATGATTTTGTTTAGCAAAAAGTGGTTTCCACAATTGAAAATAAAAAAAAAAAACCTTGTGTTGAGAGCAAATAAATATATAAAATAACAGTAAAAGCAATGGGTCCCAAAAAATGAGTTGAGCATGGACCTTCAAATCAAACACACAATGACAACAACCCGTATATCTTCTACGCTTTCTTTTTTTTTTTTTCATAAACATCTTGGGTTTTTTTCTTTCTTTTTCTGTGAATTAACCTAACCATAATACTCATTTACTCATTAATACTACAGAATGTTAGGAATACAGCTTCGAGGTCTTCAAACTGTAGAAAATTTACATTATGGTCTTTGTGGGGGGAAAGAATGTGGTACCAGACCAGACCAGTTTTATTTATGTGTTGAAAATTTTCTGTCCCTTATTTTAGACCATAAATGTAATTTTAATAGCGAAAAAAATAAAACAACAAAAAAACCCCAAAAGTGTTATTCTTTCATAAGATTGACTTTTGGTTACTATTTTCAAACTGCATCCATATCATAGTGAGAATGGTTCTGCAGTATAACATTTATTTAATTCAAAGAATACTAGCTTTGAAGATACAAAATAACACATATCGTGTTTATCTTTTAATTAATTGTTATTGTAAAAATATCTCCAGCAGATCTTACTAAAGGACTACAGTTAAATAGTATGTGACATGAAGGATATATATATATATATATATATATATATATATACATACACACATACACAAAGTATGGTGATTTAAATGATTAGGTGTGCTAGGTAAGTGCTGTAATGGATTACTGGGGTTCCAAGGTTATAACCGAGATTGTAGTTATGGAGCCATTGCAGATTTCCGATGCAGTGGATATATAATTGTTAAACAGGATGTCAAACATGAAGGCTGTTTCTGGGATATCCCTGAGTATGGGATATTCCATCATCAGAGACAAATTGGGGAAAAAATATGGAAAATGAGAATGGTATATATCAATAAGATGACAGCATAGAGGAAGGGAGTAAAAGAATAAGATGGAAAGAAAGAAGAAAAAAGAAGCATAAAAGTTCATACTTCAATTTTTCTTGGGATGTCTACTATATCAGGACTTTATCCCACATGGATCTCTGCAGGATTGCACCTAAGGACTCATACTTTGGTTTCTATAACTTCAGAAAGTTGAACTATGAACTTCTATGCTTCTTTTCTCTTCTTTCTCTCCATCTCCTTATTCTTTTACTCCCTTCCTCTACATTGTCATCTTATTGATATACATCATTCTCATTTTCTATATTTTTTCCAAATTTATCTCTGATGACAGAATATCCCATACTCGGGGATATCACAGAAACAGCTGTAATATTTTGAATTTCATCCTGTAGTAATATTGTATATGACTTGAGATGTTTGCCTTACCTTAATGTTTGACGTCCTGTTTAACAATTATTTATATATATATATATATATATATATATATATATATATATATATATATATATATATTTGAAGGAACTTTTCATGGCACCTGTGTATATCTTACATGCACGTGTGTTATCCATTTGGACTTTGGTCCTATATACAATTCCTTTCACCAGACAATTTCCTTCTAAAGGACAGCAACTTTGGTCTTTACAGTTGCATTTAGTTTTGTTATTTATTTCAGCACCATTGGCTTTACTAATGGTCTTTATTACCCTTAAAGGGTTGACTTCTTGCTTCGATATTCACCATTTTGTATAAGTTACCATTTGTTTTTTTTTTATTTGTATCTGTAATACTATTTGAAAGTAGTCTGTTGTGAAGGTTTTTTCCTACTGTGTATAAGGTTTTTGTCTTGTCGGACTTCATGGAAATTTTATCTGAATTCCTAATATTTTTAATATTGTCATTCATAGTTTTCTGGAGTGTGTTACTGATTTTACGAAATTTAATCTAACAAGTGTGAAGAGGTCCTTTTCGAAAGGTTCTAATTCCATGATTGGTGGTAGATTTTTCGTAGATTTAAGTCCATACCTATTTGTGTTATTTTGTTGCTCTTTCTTGTCAAAGAAATGTGCCCACCGCAAATATGAAATAGAAGCAGCACTAAGGTAATAAACATTATCGACCATATATACTTAACGTATATGCTTAATGTATTTACAACAACAAATTGCAACCTACCACCAAATACACAAAGCATATATGTTAAATAGATGTGGTCGATTATGTTTACACACACATTAATTATACTTTTACAAGAAGAGTAGTAACAGTGACTTTGGACAGACTGCTGAAAGTTAGCTCGCTGAAACTTTGAAGTCACTGTCACTGTTCTTTTTGTAAAAGGTTTAATATGTATTCTACAAAAAGTACTACTCAGCATAAAAACAAACATACTTATATGTAAAATTCAGATACATATTTTTGAAAGAGGAAAAAGAAGACACTTATAAAATTAGTTTTTCCTTATATTAAGCTCATTCATCATTGTATGATGTATGCATGTATGTGTGATATCATTTACTCTTTCATGAGATGGACATTTTCTGTTAAAAGATGTAGAAAGATCTATATATATATATATAAAAAAAAAAAACAGTTGTGGAAATTAAAAGTGAATTATCCATTGCATTACCTGTAAATTCCACAATTAACCTTTCTGTGATGATTTTTTTCCTTTTTTTTTTTTTACTAAAGCAGTCCGTTACATAGAGCAGTCATGGAATATTCTTTGCACCAAGTGTACTTTTATATATAAAGTATGATATGATTAAATAATTATTTCTCCCACCCATTTTAGCCCCTTGGAATAATTGGTCGTACTTGTCTGTTTAAATGTCTACTACATATTAATATTACTTCTAGAAATGTCTTTTTTCTTTTAATTAATTGTAACCATAAGAATTTTGTGTTAGCAATGATATTGTTGTTAAATATAATCAATAAACATTGTTTCATTGTATAATATTAGTTTCATTATGCAACATGAAATCACAGCATTTTTTTTTTTTGTCAAATATGAAAATATTACAATTTCTTTTAGTATGTTTATAATGCTAATCATTAAATTTCTTTACTATAAATTTTCTTTTCCCCTACACCAACTTACATTCAACATCTGCAAATAGAGATGTTGTTATTATTAATAAATAAATTTTATATATGAAAATATTGAGTGAAAAAACAGGGAAAAAATTTTGTTCTGTCATTCATTTCTTTGGAATGTGTTTGAGGGTGGGATGGCTCTTTTCACAACAATATATCAAAGACAGGAAACTCTTCTATTAAGTAGTGATGATTAATTTAAAATTTTCTCAGATGCATATATATATATATATATATATCATAAATATAAGGGATTAGCAATTGAGTTGCTTCTCCAACATACTGAAAATTCAGAAACAGCAGTGAATTTTCAGTATGTTGGAGAAGCAACTCAATTGCTAATCCCTTATATTTATGATGATAAATGGTCTTACCGATAAAGGTTTATTTCATACTGAACTACTTGGCAAAATTGTTAATTGTTAATTCTATTATTAATTGACGATTCCCTGCCCTCATTTCTTATATATATATATGTATGTATATATGTTTTCTTTTTATGTTAAGCGGCATCGATTTTTACAGTTCAGTAAATAATAGTATTTTATAAGCTTATAGCTTATAAGCAATTACCATGCAATGACTAAAGATACCAGTCTAATAATGGGGCATATAAGCTCACAACGGAAAAAAAAGTAGCTGTTCTTGTATGATGGGACGTGAACCCACATCAATTTGATTTCACGACAAGTATGAAGTGGGAAAATACTTTTTTCTGTTCAGGGCTTATATGCTCCATTAGACTAATTTCTTTAGTCCTTGCATGATGATCGCTTATAAAATATTAATACATATGTATGTATATATGTGTATAGATATGTGTGTGTATACGTACATGTATGTGTACCTATGTGCATACGTACGTATGTATGTGTGAGTGTAAGTGCATATGTACATGGGTCTGTATGTTCGTATGTATGTATGTACATGTACGTATATATGTACGTACGTATATATGTATGTATATACATACGTACGTATGTAGATGTATGTACGTATATACATATCTTTGTTCTTATCTGTATATTCGTATGTCTAAGTACATGTATATATACGTTTATATACATGCATACACTAAGTATATACACACATTAGTATATATACATGTGTATATATATGTCTATATGTATAAGTATATATTTATACATATATATACGCACACATATACTTATAAGTATATATACATGTATAAGTATATATACGTATGAGTATATATACATACAAGTATATATATGTATGTATATATATATATGATTATATATGTATATGTATATATACGTATATGTATGTATCTATATATACACACTTATATATTTATATATATATTTACTTATACATATATCATCTACGTTTGACATCTGCCAAGCATGTGTACATATACTTATACGTTTATATATATGTGCACGTATATATACTGATATGAAAATACACACACTCACACATATATCGATACATATATACAAATATATAAACACGCATATACATACATATATACACACACACACACACGTCCAGTAGCAAATGTCGGCTGTCTTTCAGGAAGGAACTGATGGTTGTAATGAACCCTGTCTCTTCTTCTTTAAGTTTATTACAGACATATATTGGCCAATTAAGTTTGAGATGGCTGTGCACTGCAACAGAAAGAAAAAAAAGATATGATAAAACATGATTCTTATTGTTACTATATTTTGTGAATAATTTCTAGAACTAGGACAATCTCAAATTGTCTTTCAATGAAAAAAAACATTGACGAAAATAGAAAGAAAAATACAATAACCCTCTCTGTGTGGGGGCATTCTTTTAAATGAAGCTATTCAGGAGAGGATAGATTATGACACAAGGTACAGGTGAGCTTTTTGGCCCCCAACTTGAACCCCTTAGACTGCTGCATTATTGTTATTGAGTGGGGAAACTGACCAGCAGTCCTATTGTATTTAGGGAATGAGAAATGGCTGGTATTTCTGATCAGACTACACAATTACTTCCATGGCTGCAGTTGCAATGCATTGCAACTGTGGTTAGGGCTGAGAGTGGCTCGTTTCTTTGATTTATCTTGTTGAATGTTTTTTTTTTTTTACTTGTTTTTAGTCATAAGACTACGGCCAGGATGGGGCACTACCTTGGAACTTTATCAGTCTTTTTCTGAACTGCTAAGTTATGGGGATGTAAACACACCAACACCGATTTTCAAGTGGTAATGGGGGGGGGGGGCGGACACAGACACAAAGACACACACATAGATATATATTGATATGTATATATATATATATATGGGCTTTTTTCAGTTTTCTTTAACCAAATCGACTCACAAGGCTTTGGTTGGTCCAAGGCTATAGTAAGGTGCCATGCAGTACAACTGAACCCAGAACCATTGGCTGTGTGGTAAGAAGCTTGCTTCCCAGCCACCTCTACCTTGTTTTCAACTCTCAACACATTTTGTGTGTGATCTGAAGGCATTAGGTACTCAATTGTAAGGCTGTAAGTTTTATTACTAGACCAGGTAGCATGCTGTATTTGCAAGCAAGGCACTTCATGTTGTTTTGCCTTAGTCTACCCAGATGAAAATGGATACCAACACCAGCAACTCAGAATTAAATTTGTGAAAGACTAGTATCACATTCTGAGCGTGTCATGTATTCACAGATGTAGAGATAACTTCCAGCTTAGTGAACCAGTAGGCTTGTAAAGTAAATACAACTTTCAATGTGACAAACAATTCATTGTCAGAAAGTAGAAATGGGAAGAAAAAAATAATCATAGAAATTTTAAAACTGAAGAAAGATTTGTGTATCCTAATAAAACAAAAGAAATTACTTACTTCGTCTGTTTCAACCCTGGATATTTTCTGAGCCATCAAATTACCCAACTTCATGTCCAGGAAGCTTCTGTTATTTTCTGAATTGTAACGCCGGGTTGAGAGTATTTCACTGAATTCATAGGATACAATTGTTTTCTGAAAAAAAAAGAAAATATACATCAGAAGGAATGAGTTTGTTTGGCACCCCCATCACTACCATCTTTATCTTTATCCAACCATAAAAACCATATCAAAGAAGATTTTGTAGTTTGATGCAGCAATGTAGCTCATTGTATATAGAGTCAATAAATGGGATTGAGAGATGCTTAATATACAGCACTTAGTAGCATTGAAATAATTCGAACTTCTCCCCCTGTCTTTGGTGTCTGTGTAAATTTGCTGTCAATAGAGGAATATATATTCATTCATGAATATTCATCGTTTGAATATTTTTACTCTTTCTTTTCTCTCTACTTACATGTGTATATTATGTATTTTGTATATTAAGCCCAAGCGGTTTTGTTTTTTCTTTTTGCATCATTATCTACAGTATATAGTCATACCCTATGACTGGTGTAGCAGCATCATAGTCAACTGCTACAAAGGTAAAGGGGACGCTTTAGATACAAATAATTACAGAGGCATCAAGCTGTTAGATCAGGTTATGAAAGTTACAGAGAGGGTCATAGCCCAACTAATTAGGGAGCGAATCAATTTAGATGAGATGCAGTTTGGGTTCGTGCCAGGTAAAAGCACTACTGATGCCTTATTTCTAGTGAGACAGTTGCAAGAGAAATACCTAGCCAAGGATAAACCTCTGTACCTGGCTTTCGTTGACATGGAGAAAGCCTTTGACAGGGTCCCCCAATCCCTTATCTGGTGGTCAATGAGGAAACTTGGGATAGAAGAATGGCTAGTGAGAGCTGTGCGAGCCATGTACAGAGATGCGGCCAGTAAGGTGAGGGTTGGAAATGAGTACAGCAATGAATTCCGGGTAGAGGTAGGGGTCCACCAAGGTTCCGTCCTCAGCCCCCTATTATTTACCATAGTCCTCCAGGCAATCACAGAGGAGTTCAAGACAGGTTGCCCCTGGGAGCTCCTCTATGCTGATGACCTTGCCCTAATTGCGGAGTCACTATCAGAACTAGAGGAGAAGTTTCAGGTGTGGAAGCAAGGTCTAGAACTGAAGGGCCTTAGAGTCAACCTAGCTAAAACCAAAATCCTAATAAGTAGGAAGGTAGATAAAACACAAACCCCTTCAGGTAGATGGCCCTGCTCAGTATGTAGAAAAGGAGTAGGTAGTAACTCTATAAGATGTACCCGGTGCAAGCTATGGACACATAAGAGGTGCAGCAACATCAAAGGCAGGTTAACTAGCAAGTTAGTTTTTGTTTGTGGCAGATGTTCAGGTGCAATAAAGACTGCAAACAAACAGGAAACAACTTCTATCTCATTCCAGGGTGAAAAACTAGAGGTAGTCGATAGCTTCCGCTATCTGGGCGACCAAGTTAGTAGTGGGGGTGGGTGCGCTGAAAGTGTAGCTGCTAGAATAAGAATAGCCTGGGCAAAGTTTAGAGAGCTCTTACCCCTGCTGGCGACAAAGGGACTCTCACTCAGAGTAAAAGGCAGACTGTATGACGCATGCGTACGAACAACCATGCTACATGGCAGTGAAACATGGGCTGTAACTGCTGAGGACATACGTAAGCTCGCAAGGAATGAAGCCAGTATGCTCCGTTGGATGTGTAATGTCAATGTGAATACCCGTCAGAGTGTAAGTATCTTGAGAGAAAAGCTGAACATTAGAAGCATCAGTTGTGGCGTGCAAGAGAGACGATTGCGCTGGTATGGACATGTGGTGAGAATGGAGGAGGATAGCTGCGTGAAAAAGTGCCACACCCTAACAGTTGAGGGAACCCGTGGAAGAGGTAGGCCCAGGAAGACCTGGGCTGAGGTGGTGAGGCAAGACCTTCGTACATTGGGCCTCACCGAGGCGATGACTACGGACCGAGACCTTTGGAAATGGGCTGTGCGTGAGAAGACCCGGCAAGCCAAGTAAGATCGTTGCCAGTGCCCCTGGACTGGTTCTTGTGCGGGTGGCACATGAGATGCACCATTTTGAGCGTGGCCGTTGCCAGTACCGCCTGACTGGCTCCTGTAGGATTTTCGAGCGAGATCGTTGCCAGTGCCCCTGGACTGGCTTGTGCGGGTGGCACATAAAAGACACCATTTCGAGCGTGGCCGTTTTCGTGCGGGTGACACGTAAAAGCACCCACTACACTCTCTGAGTGGTTGGCGTTAGGAAGGGCATCCAGCTGTAGAAACTCTGCCAAATCAGACTGGAGCCTGGTGTTGCCATCCGGTTTCACCAGTCCTCAGTCAAATCGTCCAACCCATGCTAGCATGGAAAGCGGACGTTAAACGATGATGATGATGATGATGATATATAAAGGCACATGGCTTAGTGGCTAGGGTGTTGCACTCACGATTACGAGGATGTGGGTTTGATTCCCAGACTGGACATTGCATTGTGTTCTTGAGCAAAGCACTTCATTTCATATTGCTCTGTCATCATTTTGCCATCTGACATGTGGCACATAGTAATGTCGATTTTACATTACACAAAAGTAGAGGGCTGTGAAGCGGCACAATAGTGGGGCCGAACGCCACAAAGGTGCCCTCCACAGGAAGCGGCTTCAAGGCTAGTATATATATATACATATATATACACATACATGCAGACACATTATGTATACATACGTACAAACAAGCATATAAATACCTACACATTATATATGTTGAAATATAGGGAAGCATAATTCAAAACTAGAAACCAAATAATTGATCAATGCTGGATATTTTAAGCAAAAATTTGTAGGTTTACACTTTACAGTTGCAATGTCTTTTTTGTATTCTAGCATTAAAACGAAATAACAAACTTTCTTTTCATGTTCTCTGAGGCATAATTATAATTAAAAGAAGCATTGTGGGTGGGAGTTAACAGATGTGACTGCCAGGAATGTGGAAATAAGTGTATCTTAACACCTAATCTTTGGCACCTCAACAATACTGCTGCTGATGATAATAATAATAATTTAACATAATTTTGAAAATTAACGAAAATACTCACATGATCATCCTTGCCAATAACTTGTATTCCAAGCTTGTTGATAGCAAGGTAGCATTCCCCTATGTTGGGTGGAATTGACTAAAACCAAAAGAAAAGCAGAATTAGAATTTAAAAAAAAAATTTGATAGCTTAATTAGGTAAGATTAATTAGAGGCAGTTAAATACTTCTAATTAATAGAAATAAATTTTTGGATACATTTTTCCAATGTAGTTCATCGTCCTATGTATTAGTACAACTGATTAAAATGACTGAGCTTAATCAAACAGAGTTGTCAGTCACATATTCTAATGTTTGTAGAGTTTGGGTTTAGTCAGGCTTTTACATGGAGATGACTATATTTCTTATACATCTTGTGTATGTATGAGGACAAATGCATAAAGAAGTACCGAGCTCTAATTTTGGAGGGTACCTGTGGAAAGGGTAGACTCAGGAAGATGAGGGGTGAAGTGGTGAGAAGGATGTTGGGCCTCACTGAGGAAGTAACAATGGAGTGGGAGATGTGGCAATTTGCTGTACTTGATAAGATGTATTAAGCTGAGTAGAATCACTGTCTTCCACATATACAAGCCTTGTCCTTTCAGGTGCTGGGACCACTTAAAAAGCACCTGTACCAGTGCTGCATAAACGCAGCCTTACCAGTGGCACATAAAAGTGCTCAGCACACTCTGTTAAGTGGTTGGCATTAGGAAGGGCTTCCAGTGGTAGAAACCATGCCTCAGCAGACAGCCAGAATGGATGTTAAACGACGATGATGATATATTTCGATTATTATATGGTAGAAATGTTAGCGGTATTTCATCTGTCTTTACGTTTTGAGTTCAAATTCCACCAAGGTCAACTTTGCCTTTCATCCTTTTGGTGTCGATAAATTAAGTACCGGTTGCATACTGAGATTGATCTAATTGACTGGCTACCACCCCAAAAAATTTTGGCCTTGTGCCTAGAGTAGAAAGGAATATATGTATATAAGTATGTTTGTGTATGCATGTATCTTTTGTCTGTTTCAGTCATTAGACTGTGGCCAAGCTGGGGCATCATATTAAAGAGTTTTTTTTGGCTGAATGAATTGACCCTAGTACCCTTTTGCTTTAAGCCTGGTACATATTCTATTGGTCTCCTTTACTGAATTGCTAAGTTATGGAGAAGTAAACAAACCAACACCAGTTGTCAAGTGGTGGTGGATAGGTACAAAGACAAACATACATATATATAAATATATATATATATATATATAAACATATATATATATAAACATATATATATATAAACATATATATATATAAACATATATATATATAAACATATATATATATATATAAACATATATATATATAAACATATATATATATGTATACATCGGGCTTCTTTCAGTTTCCCTCTACCAAATCCACTCAGAAGGGTTTAGTTGCCATGTACTGTGACTGTACATAGATCCGTTAGGTTGGGAAGCAAACATCTTACCACACAGCCATGCCTGTGCCCCATTTATATGTTCTTACAAAGAACAACTCTAGATATAGAATCTACCACAAAATTACTTACCTTTAGTTTGAAGAAACTTGAGCCAAATAATTTCCAGTTTGAAAGAATACCTGAAAGAAGAGAAATAATTAAGGATTTCTTAGGAATATGAAGAAATTATCACTATACAGTAAATTATAATACTTAAAGATTCTCAGAAATAAATGTTTATTGCCATCTAAACTTGGGTGTTCTGTAAGAACAGATGATACTGCTAATTTAACCCCAGGAGGATACCTCCTCCAGCTGGTCATCCAGTGGACTTTGCGTTCGATATATATTGCAAGCAGAGAGAGAATTCTCTACTATTCTAGCTTAGAGGCCACCAGATCACATGACTTTGCCCTCGTTTTGGTCATCTTCAGTAACGGATATTGAACTGTTAAACATGGCAGTAGTTTACCTCAGCTGGTAATATATAGAAAAACAACTTAGGGTCTATGACTCTTTTCATGACATCTAATGCTAGTAAGAGGAACGAAGGAAATTAGCCTCCAACTGGGTGTAGATGCTTGCAACAAAGTGTAGATTCTGCCAAAAGTGCACGAGAACCAGACTCTATTGTTAAACTGAGCTGTGGATTAATTCTACAGCAGCAAATATAACGTGTGTTCAGTTAAAAAATATAAGTATATGTATATTTTTATTTATAATATATATGTGATGACTTACCTAAGAAATGAACTCTGCATTGAGTTGGGCTCAATCTACTAGTTCTGCTTATTTCCTCATGTATTTTATTAAGCCACTGCTGTGGTTTCACCGCTTTAGACTCTAAGGCTGGTCGAGGGAGAACATATTTCAGGCCTTTTCTGAAAAATATTAATGAGAAGAAAAAAAAGTTATCAAAATTTAATATTCTTGACAAATATTATCAATAATTACAGCTTTGAAATCCAAATACCACCCTACACACATTTAGTGTTAATCATATTATGGTGATACTCTCTTACAACTATTGTGATGTCAAGAAGACACAATCAAATACACATTGTGTGTGTGTGTGTGTGTATAACAAGATTCTCTTGGTTTCTACTTACCAATTCCACTCACATAGCCTTGGTTGGTTTGGAGTTGTAGTAGAAGACACTTTCCTAAAGTACCACACAGTGCGACTGAACCCTTAATCGTGTGTGTGTGCATGCATGTGATGTCCATTCTCTTAGAAAATAGAGCAATTTTTTAAGGAGACTTTTTCCTTCTAGTAGTTTATAAGAAATTTGTATGATTTCAATGGAGGAGAACCAGAGTCATTCATCCAGAACCACACTCATTCTTCCAGTAACCATTCCTAACATTGCTCAATTGCTAGTTTCAGCATCAACTGAGAAAAACTGCTTCTGAACAATGTTTCTCTCACTTTATCATTCTATCTCCCTATGCTTAGGGTATACTTACTTGCTTACAACAGCCTATCTGAGGTGATGACAGCGTTGATCCAAGGCACTCATCCTCTTCTGCCTCCAGCACATTGTTTATCATGGGAGTAGACATGGCTGACAAGACCAATACGAGAAATGAGGCAAATCCTGTGGCACTGGGAGCACTGAAAGTCATCCCTAACAACAACCATGGGGTATTGATGATGATGATGATGATGACATCTCCTCTTCTCTTCATGCATTCCCCTACATTTGGTATCAAAGTGGTCAAGGACCTCCATGCTTTCTGATTTACAGCAAAGGGCTCCAACTGATTGGGAAGGACACCACATAATATAAGGAGCCACTTGAGATGATCATGGAATCAAAGTTTTGGATGTCCATGAGGCATACCATCAGTCTTGATCTCACTGAAAAGGACCATCCTTGAGAGCTGGCTACCAGGTATCTGAATCACATGGCCAACCCAGCTTAAGGTTTACAACATACTTATTTTACTCAAATGAAGAAAATATAAACTCCAGAGGAAAATCTTTTATGCCTTAAGTGTGTTTTCTCTATCCCTCCACACGCTCATTTTTGGAATACAGACTTTGAGATTTTTTTTTTTTGTCAATTGCGTTAATTAAATTTTGAACTATTGGGTTCCCTAATTGATATTTCCAATACCCTTGGGTATCACTATCTCCTTAAACACTGTTTACAATATTTTAAGGTATTGCAACATTAACATGCTCTTGGGTGTTGTATCACTCCAGCTGGAAACCACTGATAAAAATACATAAATGTGAGTAGAGGATGAAACCATACCTGTCACTAAGGAGGAGTACCGAACAGTACAGTCTCCTCACTATTCAATGGTGCACTCTCATATTTACCCCATTTTAGTGACTCCGCTTTAGCATTATTACAAATTAACATCCACCCAGAATATTCTGAAGCACCTCCAGACACCAAAGTTTGGCGATAGGCCTGGATGAAACATCAAAATGGGAAACAAATACTTACATCTCAAGCATTGTTGACTGATCTTGTGAGCGGTGAAGGAGGGAAGCCAACACAACAAGTTCACCCTGCAAAAAAATACGAGAGAGCAGTTTTACAGCTGGAAGTGGGGGTTAATAAAGAATCAGACAGTTCTAAAGCAATACTACAACTTTGTTATTCTAAAATTCATTAAATTAGTCTTGTGTGTATACAAGGTAATGTTTGTTTTGTTCCACATCTTGTATACATACATATCATCATCATCGTTTAACGTCTGCTTTCCATGCTAGCATGGGTTGGACGATTTGACTAAGGACTGGCAAACCAGGAGGCTGCACCAGGCTCCAATCTGATCTGGCAGAGTTTCTACAGCTGGATGCCCTTCCTAACGCCAACCACTCCAAGAGTGTAGTGGGTGTTTTTATGTACCACCGGCACAGGAGCCAGTCCAGCAACCACAAACATCAACAACATTCATTTCATTGTTTTCATGGTTACAGTTCATGAAAGTCTTCAATGTGTATGAGGTTTCGATGACCACGTGTCACAAAATTCTTGAATATGTGTTATGTTTCTATGGTTACAGGTCATGAAATCCCTGAATATGTATGATGCTTCTATGGCTATATCTACGACACTTCTATGGTCACAAATCACAAAAGTCCCCAATTAATGTGGTGTGTCTGGTGACATGACTGAAAAACCATTAGTGTGTGTGTGCACATAACACTGACTTAGAATATATGAAATATTGATTGAATTACTTACTATATAGGGAGAATCCTTGGGCAATGTTCCATTTGGGAAGACTAATAGGTGGCCATCAAGAAATTTTTGTATA
Organism: Octopus bimaculoides; assembly: GCF_046866305.1. NCBI lineage: Eukaryota > Metazoa > Mollusca > Cephalopoda > Octopoda > Octopodidae > Octopus > Octopus bimaculoides. Next base: position 9,871,088 of record NC_142943.1, read on the forward strand.
GTCTGCAATGTATAGAAAATATCAATGTCTTAGTTGAATTAGAGTAATCACTGATTAGATTATTGAATTATTTTGATTATACAAACCATTCTAAATTCCATAATTTTTCAAAATCGACTTATTGGTTTCAGCCATCTGTTTGTGACCAAATTGGAGCACTGCTATATGTACATGTTTGTTGTGTCACAATACACACAATACAAGAGCATGGAATACTATTGCATCAGGATTTACCTCATGCAACTTTCTTGTTGTATAGCCCCAGGTTGACTCAGATCAAGCAGACCTATGATTTAAGGCATTTCCAGCCATGACCATCCCATCTTTTGGGGGCATCCAAGGCTGCGTTATATCATTTTTCATTTTTGCATTTTTTTTTAGTTTCCTTTTTTTTTTCAAGATGCTAAGTTGTGATCTGAAGGAGATTTGGCTGCTTTTCCTAACAAATCAATCAATAGTGTTGAAACTCATTTTCACATCTAGGATATTTCATAGAAATACATTTCAACCCCAGCACATGACTGGTACATTAAATTTCCACCTCTTTCAAATGCTATGCACGGTGTTTCATTCAATACTGATACAGAATTGAGAGCTTGGTTGGATCAATTTTTCGAGTGGAAATCGGGTGATTTATACCAACGAGGTATTGAAAACAATAATGGTGAATACATTATTAATCAGTTAGTTATATTTTTTATTAAACCTTTTAAAAAATTTAAATTTAAAAAAAACGGCAGGAACTTAGTTGCCAACCCAATATATATGTGTGTGTGTGTGCCTGTTTGTTTTATGTCCCAATAACTTAGCAGTTCAGCAAAAGAGACTGGTATTTATTCTGCCTGGTATTAAACTGGTAAAATAAATACCAGGCTTTGTAAAAAAATAAGTATTGCCAGTGATTAGTTTGACAAAAAATTCTTCAAGCTGGTGTCACAGCATGGCTGCAGTCTAACGATTCAAATAAACAAAAGATAAAACTAATGAAGCAAACAAATAAAAACATCAACAAATTCATCAGGAAATCAAACATGTGGACATCTTACTTGAGCAAACATGAGATTTATGTAGATCTCATTGGTTCGTGGTTGAATTGGGAAAATCCAGACATCTCTTTGGAAGATGACATCATAGGGTGTTGGCTTTTTTTGCAGATCAGCAGTAATGTCAAAGAAATATTCGTGGCGTGAAATCCTATGGTAGCGAGAACTTGATCTACCAGAATCTGAAACACAGGTTTATGAAATATTGAATGTAACTTTGAAAGAAAGAGAATAGAGAAATATGTGAAATCATTATTATTTTATTTCATGTCCAGTTTTTCCATGCTTGAATGGGTCAGATGAAATTCATTGAGGCAGATTTTCTACAACTGGATGCTTTTCCTGTTGTCCAGCCTCTCCTGTTTCCAAGCAAAGTAATATTTCCCCTCGGTTGTTTGAATGTGAACAGCACAAGAAGGGGACATGTTTTCATGGTAGATTGCAAATGAATGACACCATTTGTATGGTGGGCATATTTGTGTGTGATGCCAAGGCAAGGGAGCATGCTATGCTACACAGCAGTGAAGCATATATATATATATATATATATATATATACCAAGTTTTTCTCATTCGTGCATGCTAAGATTATGTGTGCCCCAAAGAATTTTCACCTGATTTCTTCCAAGCATTTGTATCTTCTACATCCATCTCTCATTTCATACATATGCATCACACAGAAATGCTTTGTTTCTAACAGAGGTAAAAGATCCTTGAATTTATCCCATCCTAGCCTTATTCACCCTACAGTGTCTTTATGACAACTATCTCCTCTACTAATTAGGTCACTGAGAAGCTTTCAGTTACTTTTAGTGAGCCTTCTGAGAAGTAGAAATAATAAATTTCTTGAGCAATAAGACATGCTGGTCTCAAAATCTGTACTAATTACATTAGTGTAATAATTAAGTTGGTGTTAAGATATTTAATGTAGTGAGTATTACAATTCTAATTAGAAATATTTATGTGGTGGGGAAAAGATAGCAAAAGCTAAATGACTAAATATCATTTTAATTATTTAAGTAAGTATGGGAGACAACTTCAAATTTTTTTTTTCTTTTTGAAAACTTCTTTAGTGAAGCAAGACCTCAGTTTGAGATAATCACTAAGTTAGATTACATTAGGCAGGAAAAATGACCATATTTAAAATATACTCCACTGTCTGTCTGTCTGTCTATTTTATGGTACTGAATCTTGGACCCTGTACTGAAAGCACATCAACCAGCTTGACATTTTTCATATGCAGTGCTTGTGTACTATCTCTAACATAAAATTAAGTGACCATATTCATAACAGTGAGGAGCTAACAAAATGCAATATATTAGGTATTGAAGCCATCCTCACCAAAATACAGCTTAGATGGTCAGGTCATCTCTCATGTTTGAGTGATATCAGAATTCCAAAGCAACTTCTCATTGGCCAGTTCCCAACAGAAAGGTCAGTTGAAAGGCCACTCTTTGCACTTCAAAGACAAATTAAAAAACAATCTGAAGTGATGCAGCATTTCCTTTTCATCTTTGGAAAACGAAGCATCAGAACACAGGACTTGGCACTAGTCCTGCTTCTCCTCGGTTCAAAGATTTGAGCAAAGTCAACTTCAATATCAGGACCAACTTTGTGTACAAACTTGAAGGCATGCCAGTGAAACACTACTCTTATATATGAAAACCTTACCTGTCATTGTGATTTTGTGGCACAGAGCAAAGCAGACTTTGCTGTCCACTCAAGAAAACAACATACTAAATGATCCACAAACACTCGAGCAAACTGAGTCCTCAACTTGTTCCATTTACCAAAAGGTTTACAAGGCACCAGCAGGCCTCAAGGGACACATGTGTGCCTATAGAACATGATTACTGCTTATTTTATTGAATCTACATTTGTCATTCATGACGAGAGAATACATGTGTATGTATATATATATATATATATATATATATATATATATATATATATATATTATTTGTTTCCCAAGGAGTAGTCTAACTCTTTATCCTGTTGACTCCACTGGGGAGGATAAGTCTAATTCTTTATATCATTGGCTTCACAGGGATTAGTCTAGCTATTTGTCCCACTGGTTATTTTAGAGGGTGGCTTTATCTGTATCCTATTGGCTGCACTCGGAATAGTCTAAATCTGTAGGATCACTCTGTTTACAAAAATTCAACATAAATTTATATACAAGTGTTACTTACTGATTACAAGGAAAAGTGAGTATTCTTCAAGCTCAACTGAATCTATGACGCCCAGGCGTTGACCAATTTCTTCAATAATGTCTTTGACAAGCTACAGTTAGTGACAAAAAAAAAAATATCAATTTGTCATGTATTCAACATAACAGGTGTCAAGAATTTTTTGTGTGTGCATGAAATTAAATAAATGACAAAAGAACAAGAAATTCATTAGCTTCCAGCCATTTCTCTGAGGAAGCTATAAGGTGATGCACAAGCACTCAGCTCTTAGAGCACTGCATCTTATAGCAGAAACAACTGTAAGCTAATGAAGCTCGGTGCATAATTTCTTGTTCTTTTGTCAGTTATTTGTTTGAATATTATACTCTGTACTCAGCTAATGTTTTATCATTTATTCTGAAGGATATGTATATTGAGTTATGACACCAGATTATTACTTAGTATCATTATGCTTAAGTGGTATATATATAATATATATATATATATATATATATATACATACACACACAAATTATATATATATATATATATATATACATTTTAGATATAGAAAGTTAAATTACATATATATATATATATATGTATATATATATATATATATATATATATATTGTGTGTAATTTATCTTTATATAAATGCAGTATAGCTATGAAAACAGAAAGCTTGAGTATTTTACCCTTATATGTCAGAAAAAGTTGTCACCTCTCAGATATCGGCCGAGCACTCTACTAATTAAGCTAAACTACCAGCTAACAACAATTTCCATTAACTAAATGCTAAATAAATAGCTTCTTTTGAAATGCAACAGCATATATAAACAAACTTTTTTGTTTTTGGAAACATTGAATGTGTATCGTATCATACAGACAAGAAAGTAATATTTTGAACGCAGTATAGCTGTGAAAACAACAGAAAGATTATTTTACCCTTCTATGAGGGAAAAAGTTGTCAGCAGACAAAAAGATAAGTTATATATACATATAGAAAGATTATATATTTATATATATATATATATATATATATATACACACACACACACACACAAAGTGACATTCAGATAGAACAGACATTTAAGAAAGAATCTTTGAATAATTCACTGCGTCTTGTTGTCCGTTTCATTGTTTAGTCAAAAAAGAAAGGTAGTGCCCATAACCCTTTTTAAGGGGTGTCAGACCAGTGGCAGGAAGATATCCTCAGACTGGAAATTTGGTCTAAAAGCTTGCAACAGAAGGTTCTACTAAAGGCTCTCAAGAACCATGTGGTGATGGATCAGATTCTCCGACACCCAAGTAGGCCAGAATGAGATTTGAAACCCGAACATAAAGAACTGGCACAAATTACAGCATGACACTCACTTGATTCAGATGCTTTGGTAATTCTGTCAATCAACTGCCTGAGATTGGTACTTTATTAATTGATTTTGGAAGGATGGAAAGCAAAGTTGACCCCAGCAGATTTGAACTTAGAATGTAGAGAACCAGGAATATTGTTCAACATTTCTAGAGATTTGTAGTTAAATGGAAATTCTCTTGGAGGAAAGCTCTAGCATTCATTTCTAATATAAGCAGAAAGTCACAAATTTTGAATGACTGGTAATGTTGACTAATTGGGAACCAATTTTCAACTGCCACTTATTTCTTTATCCCCAGAAAGATGAAAGACAAAGTTGTGACTTGAACTTGGGATGTGATAAAACCCAAGAAATTTTGTTCAATAATCTACAGATTATATAAAAATCATCCACCTCTCTTTAAAATATTACTTACAGTTGATGATCTAACTTCAATTGTGTGTTTAGGCTTGTCCATTCCAGAGAAAGAGAAACACTGAGATTTTGTCATTCTTCCTTCCTAAAAATAGAGAAAAAGAATATTATACAACGTAATATAATATTTTATATATGTATAGGTAGATATGTATGTTGGTGTATGTATGTAAAAAGCACCAACCGAACATGTCTGATGCCAGTACCCCAAGACTAGCTCCTGTGCCAGTGGCATGTAAAAAGCACCATTCAAATGTGGTCGATGCCAGGTCCGTGTGACTGGCTACCGTGCCGGTGGCACATAAAAGGCTCCAACTGAATGTGGCCGGTGCCAGTACCCACTGACTGACTAGTGTGCCAGTGGCATGTAAAAAGCACCATATGAACGTGGCTGATGCCAGCATCCACTGACTAGCTCCTGTGCCGGTGGCACGCAAAAAGCACCGACTACACTCTCGGAATGGTTGGCGTTAGGAAGTGCATCCAGCAGTAGAAATCTGGCCAGATCAGATTGGAGCCTGGTGCAGCCACTGGCTCTCCAGACCTCAGTCAAACCGTCCAACCCATGCCAGCATGGAAAGCAGAAGTTAAACGATGATGACTATGATATATACACACAAGTATGATGATAATGATATATACAAACAAAGTGGTCACCAGAAAAGCAGAAAATTCGTTAAATGCCGTTTTATAGTTTCACAAGAGCTGTTTGAGGTAAGCAATAAGCATCACAAAGTGTGATATCATATTAACACTCACAAATGTTCAAAATGTTTGGTAACAGAAACAACAAATCAGAAACCACCTATCACACAGTTTATTGATGATCTAATTAATGTTTGTTAGCTTTGCCTTCACATTTTCTGATTTTCTAGCGATCACCCTGTATGTATGTATGTATATATAATATATAATATATATACACACACACACACACATGATAATTCAATGTTTCAGTCATCTGACTGTGGCCTTGCTGGAGCACTGCCTTTGGTCGAACAAATCAACCCCAAGACTTATTCTTTTTAAGCCTGGTACTTATTCTATCAGTCTCTAAGTTATGGGGATGTAAACACACCAACATCAGTTGTCAAGTGATGGTGAGTGGGGACAAACACACACAGATACATACATACGTACTTATATATATATATATATATATATATATATACGACAAGCTTCTTTCAGTTTGGTTGGCCCAATGCTGTAGAAGAAGACACTTGCCCAAGGTGCCACACAGTGGGACTATGTAGATATAGTCAAAATTGGTGGCGGTCACACCTTGTGTAACTGCCTAATTTAATTCTAACAAAGATAGAAAAATATAAAGAGGTGTTTTGTAGATAAGATTTTGAAGATCCAGTTAAAATATCTCAATTCAGTAAAGTTACCCCTTTATCTTCTATTGGCACTCAATCTGAGATAAATGTTGTTAACTAAGTAGGTGCTTAGTGTGTGTAAACTTGTGATTCCTATTTGCAGTGCAACATCTGTCTGACTTAAATATTGTTTTTGAGTATGGAATATTTTGTATGAAAGCAAATTATGACTGAATTTTATCACAATACTGCAACAACCAAATTCTTCATCTCATCTTCTTTGCTCACTTATTTCTGGGATAGTTATGGGTTCATAGTCCCCAAGCACACCTTCCATTGGGTCCTGTCAGAAAGGAGGTAAGTGTAAAAACCAAACTCACTAGCTTTGATTAGGTGCTCATGTCTACCCTTTCCAAGGGTCATGAAACTTGGGTAATGATTGTAGGAATATGATCTCAAATACCAGCAGGGTTTCTTTCTTTCCTTTGAAGAGTCTTTGGAGTAATGTTACTTAATAGAGGTCTACTTAGAGATCAGAGAGGCAGGCCAAGTAGAGTCACCACTTCTCCGAATTGAGAGATCACAGCTCTGACACTATGGTCATGAGGGTAAGAATGTTCTAGGAAAGAGCCAATGGACAGGTTTTATGGGCAAAACCTTCCAGTAGAAGACCCCAGAGGTAGACTGCAAACAAGAAATAAAATCCTGTAGCAAAAATTTATCATCTTTGGTCGGTGTGTTATGTGGTTCTCATGAAGCATGCTTCTGGTGAATGTCAACTCAAAAATTTAAATACTTGGTCATCATTAATTAATAAGCTAATGAGTGTTTTTCTCACTACAAGTGTAATTTTAATTAAAATTTTGAGGCTCACAGTATTAAGTATGTTACCCACCTCCACTTACCTGCATTTTTCTTACTGAAGGTCTCCTTCAGTAATCCCCACCCCCATTCATTCCTTTAACTAAAAAAAAAAAATATTTACGTCAATTAGAGAAATAGAGATAACTTACAGTAATATTTATAATTTCCTCTTCTAAAGGAACGTTTTTCCGACCTCCATATCGTAGAGTCTTTCTTAGGTTCTTCAAGCATATATCAGCACCAGCTGTGAACGGAGAAGGTAAAGATATTTGTTCAGATTGAGGGAGGGAATATATCAGGAGTAGATAAGTACGAAAGGCAGCAACACAGATAAGTAGATACAAGCAGAGACAGAGGGGATTATTATTTTTTTTTTTTTCTGAGAATTTCTAGTCGTTAACCACATGGCTATACTTGTGTCTATAAGTTCATTTCAAAACCACACAGTTCCAGGTTCAATCCCACTGAACTATATGTTAGGCTACTCTCCTCTACTGTAGCTTCAGAATGACTAATAACTTGTGAATGACATTTGATGGCTGGAAATTGCAAAGGCCCATTGTGTGCACACACACACACACACACACACACACACACATATATATAGATATGCATATGTACATGCATATATATACATATACTTGTTTATATAGGTGCAGGAGTGGCTGTATAGTAAGAAGCTTGCTTTCTAATCTCATAGTTCCAGGTTCAGTCCCACTGTGTGGCACCTTGGGCAAGTGCTGTATTTCTACCTTAAATTAAAAATGATCTTTCAATAAGTTATCAAAAGCATTTAGTGTGTCTAGGGAGAGATAATATGCAAATATTAACACATGCACTGGTTCAATTCCACTCCTTTATAATTAATCAACTGGTTAAATATCCAACTAACTATTTGATTTATTTTTTAATCAAGTTGAACAAACAATTGATTAGTTACTTAGCTATTTAACCAATAAGATAATCATAAAAGAGTGGAACTGAACCAGTGCATGTCCTCATGATTGTTTAATGTCCACCTTCCATGCGGGCATGGGTTGGATGGTTTGACAGTAGCTGGCCAGGCAGAAGACGGCACCAGACTTTTGTGTCTGTTTTGGCAGGGTTTTTATAGCTGGATGCCCTTCCAAACACCAATCACTTTACAGTATGGACTGGATGATTTTTACGTGACACCAGTGTGTGTTAATATTTGCATAATGACTTTCCTTAGATACAATGAAATTCGTTTCAACACACCGATTCACATAAAGAATTTTGCAAACCAGATACAAAAATGAAGTTACCAGTAACATTTAATATCACTTTCTATACTCACTGCAAATGTTATTTGGATCTGATGTATCTGTGGCAGCAATTGTCAAATACTTCAGAAGGTAGGGTTTCAGTGTACCAGAGCAGTCATTGTAGGCTGCGAATAATGCGAAAAATCTCCAGGCACGGATCAAGCTTTTCCTGAAAAATAGAAATGAAAGGTAAGTGATTTGCTTTTCTCTCTTTTTATCTCCTGAAATTAAACTTTTTGAAATTATTCAATTTAGTTTAATGTGAATATAACGAGACAGACAGAGAACTGTTTGATGAACATGTGTTTATTTCCAACATCATGCCACTCCTACATCATTAACTAGCGGAAGAATGTTTCCTGCTTTCACTCCACAATAAGATCTGCTTTACTATTTAGCCCTTGGTCAACTCTAATACAACAGACATAATCAAAGGTATTCCAGCTGTGACCATCCCAGATGTTTTTTTTTAATTAATGTATTCTTCCCTTTAGTGTTGCTTTCCTTTTTTATAAGATGGTAGGTTGTGAACCAAGAGATAATTGGTTGCTATTTCTATTTAGTTGAGCAATGTGTCAAGGCTGTACATGTGTTGGTCATTTTAAAAAATATACCATCTATTGATGTGTGTGTCTGTGTGTGGTATATTCCACTGCATGATTCCTGGGAAAAATGCCTTTTATCATAAGATCATAAACTTGGTTAACCAAAGCTTTATGAAATTTGGTGGATGGAAGTGGACAGAATCTCATCAGAGCAACTGTTCTTAGCTACAAGATTTTTCATCTATTGCCAGCCAAAAGTGTAGATAGATACAGGATAGTTATTCTAGCTTCTGCTCTTAGACTCTCCTACAGTGACAGGTAAAGAAGGAAGCTTCCTTCTCGATTGAGAAAAATTACCATCATTTGCAACCAAATAGGATGGTCAAACCCCACTGATGGAGAGAGCAAGACAATTGGAGACCAAGTCATTATTAGCTTTTATATTAATTTATTTTAGTGATAAATTTACTATTATTGTTGAGGGGAATGTGTGGAAGGAGTAGACCCAGGAAGATGTGGAATGAAGTGATGAGAAATGATCTTCAGATGTTGGGCCTCACAGAGGAGATGGCAAAGGACTGAGACTTCTGGTAGTTTGCTTGAGAAAATCATTGCTATCAATGCATACAACCATGTCCTCTACATCTCCCTCTCAGCCAAGAGATCCCAGTCTTGTGAGCTTGTGGGTGTTGGTGCCATGCAAAAGCACCCATGCTGGAGCCACATAAAAACACCCAGGGCTTTTTTTTTTTTCAAAGTCTAGTACTTATTAAATGAGCTTCTTTTGCTGAATCACTGAGTCATGGGGCTGTAAACACACCAACAATGGTTGTCAAGTGGTGGGGAAGGGGAAGGAACAAACAGACACAAAGACACCCACACACATTCGATGGGTTTCCTTCAGTTACTGTCTCTCAAATCCACTCACAAGTCTTTAGTCGGTCTGAGGCTAGAGTAAAAGACACTTGCCCATAGTGCCATGCAGTGGGAATGAACCAGGAATCATGTGGTTGGGAAGCAAGCTTCTTACCACACAGCCACATCTGCACCTTCATTCAACTATGAAGTTGTTTAAGGCAGTGCCCCAGCATGGCCACAGTCTAATAACTAAAACAAGTAAAAGATAAAAGAAATAAAAGACATGTGATATCTGCCCAACTGTGAAGGGAATAGCTTTAAGAGTAATATTCTGAGATTCTGTTTCCATAACTGCCACTTATAATTGACAGTATCTGTAATTTCTGGAATGTTATAGCTTAGACAAACATAGGGCAACAGGTATACACAGGATATTTAACCCTTTCTCTAACATGGTATTTGCATTACTCACACCCATCTTAAGTTTCATAAACACACATACCATAGGCAAACACAAAACAAACCAATTATTGAAATGTTTACTCACGCTTTAGGACTTTTGTTATTTGTTGTCTGCTTACACAGTTGACAGTACACTTCATCTCTTAACTCAGGGTACTTGTGGCAGATCTGCATAATTTAGACAAAACAGAGAAATAAGTTAAAACACTGTAACCTTATATATTTGTGTGTGTGTGTGTGCTTGTGCATATCTACAGAGGTAGTAATGAAGATAAACACAATTATGCTTAAGATATATATATAGGTGCACACATATATATGAATATATTTGTATAGAACATAGAATATGCAGAATATAAAATTTCTTAACTTGACAGCCGTTTCAAGAAATTCAAACTTCCTGAAACAGCTGTCAAGTTAAGAAATCTTGTGTCTCTATCTCCACATCAGCTTAACTTGGATTTCTCTTATAGGCATTCTTCTTGCCATGGACCTAGTACTGCATGAAGAAGTTGGAATAGTTTGAGCATATCCAACTCCCACCTATGTATTTATATATATGTGAGGGTTATAATGAATGGCAAAAGAAGTACTCAATAGCATAGCATAGAGTAAAAGTTTATTCAGGTTGATCTTGTAACCAAGTTACTCTGGAGATTTCCCAACATGTTGCTGGTTTCTAGACTGGAATAGGCTTTATTGTTTGAGGAACTGGTGCCTTGTCATTCAGGAAAGCTCCAGAATAATAGGCTACTGGATCACTTTATTTAAAGTATGTGCATGCACATGTGTGTGTGTGTTGAAGAAGCATATCAAGTGGTTTGGTTGATAAGAATCTTTAGTGAAACTTGAAGGTCATGATCAAGCTCTCCTCTCTCACTCCCTGTTTTCCATTTGCAAATAAATAAATATTTGACTACATCGTGTACTGAGTCACTTTCTCAGTCAATGTTTGTTGACTTTAGATATTAAGATCACACACACACACACACACACACACATAAAAGAAATATAGAAACACTAATAAAAATAATGGTTTTTTTAAAAAGAAAATAATGATAATAAAAATAATAAGAATCATAATAATAATAATAATAATAATTTGAAAGCAAACACCCCTGTGTTGCAAAAATGCATAATAGACACATGCTCTGAGACATTATGTTTAAACAAAAGGCATTTGTTGTATAAATATGATTACCAACAATAGAATTACTGTGTGTGTGTGTATGTCTGTGTGTGTGTGGTAGAAATTGGCCAACAATAGATAGTTTTTCATTTGATAAATTTGATACGGATTGGGTAGAAACATTTACTTCTGGCTGCCGAATATTTATATCTATCTTGTTGTTAACAATACGCAGTTCTAATTTCTTCACATATGGAGAATATTGGTGATTTTTTTTTTTGTCTTTATTTTATTATTTTTGCTAAATTTTTCTGCACTACTTCCTATGCACGTCTCTCCCTAGATAGCAGTGCAATGTAAACAGCAAAAGAAGCCTAACAATGTCACTTGCAGGCGTTTTTTTTTCAAAACTTCTACTCTTCATATCAGAATATGTAAATAAATGGTGCAGTTGTGTCTGTGTAGTTAAGAAATTGGCTTCACAACCATGTGGGTTTGGGGGCTTGATCCCACAATATGTCACAATATGGCTGAGTATCCCATAGATACTTCTACTCTTGATGTAGTCCTTAAGCATGCTTAGCATGACAGTGTGTGTGCCATATGACTATAGGTTGTCTGTTAAAGGTTGACATAACTCACAATTACTCAAAGCGACTGCAAAAGATGTTCACCAAAAATGTTATGTAGTAATATTCAGCACAAGAATTTTGAGATGTGTAAATTTTGCCAGTATGAAAAATAGACATTAAAAGATGATGATGAAATCAACTTAACTGCTTAGCTGTGTCTGCTTTTATTCATGTCCCATACATGAACATTTATACACAATTATACATACATGCATAAACACTTACACAGTTATATAATGCATATGCTTATAGACCTAGTTTCTAATCAGAAAATCTTAAGGGTTGTTATGTTTGATATTTTAGGAGATCTTTTATTTTATAATGATGAAAGAATATGTTTTAAATGTATAAAATTTTACATAAACTGCACAATAAAACTCAGTTGAGCAGTGAAAAACTGAAGTGTTTTTTTTATATCCAATATGTAAGTGCTTGTGTATGTGTTTCTGATTGTGTATGTATGGTTGGAGATTAGTAACTACTTCAACAGAAAAAAACAGATTTTGTATTAATAGTTCTTTAATTGATAGTCTTGTTATTTAGTTGGCACTGCAGGGCCCCCACAGATTAAACCCGTTGGAAAATTAAGTGCTGTTCCCTAAAGATTGATATTTTATATAAGAGGTAGAGGCAAAAAAAATTCAATGGATGTTGAAGTTCAAGTGGTTTTTGTTGATTAGATCTTGTATGAATTTGGATCTCAGACAGTTGTAATTGGTGGTGTTCTGGTAATTTGGTTGCCCTTCTACAGTTTGACACATTCAGTTGTTGTTTAGCCCAAGGCAAGTTTACCCTGATGCAGTAAACTTATGATCAAGGGTATTCCAGCTGTAACCACTGTGTTTTTTACTTCAAATATAGTGTATATTAGACTAAGACAGTAGAATGTGATTTGAAGTAGATGTTTTTAATGGATTAATTATAAGAGGAAAGATAGCATCCATGATACTTATCAGGGCCTCCAAGATGGCACAATAAAAGAAGGAAAATATCCTGTCTCGAGATTTGCTTGAAATGCTTGTAACAAAGTGAAGTTCACTAAAGGCATCCCAAGAATTAGGTAGAGGTGTTAAAGTGGGTGACAGATTAAGTTTACCATGCAAAATAAAGTGAACAACTGCTATTTCTAGCAATTTGAGTGACTACATTTGCTGGTGAAAGTATGCTACAGTTGAAATTTAAAATTGTTAACTTCATAAAGAATCTCTCCACACACCCAGTGTTATGAGTTCCATGGTCAGTGTTCTGGGGGTGTTTGTGAGAAGGGAAACAAATAAAGTAAAGCATCTATTGCCTAAAGTTAAAACTTAATCATCATCATCCTTTAACGTCCATTTTCCATGCTGACATGGGTTGGACAGTTTGACAGGAGTTGGCCAGCTGGAGAGCTGCACCAAGCTCCAATTGTCTGTTTTGGCATTGTCTCTGCAGCTTGATGCCCTTTCTAATGCCAACCACTTTACACAGTGCATTTGGGGCTTCATATGTGGCCCCAGCATGAGTGCTTTTTATGTAACACTGACCCTGGAATTCAAGAAACTGGAAAAAATACTTCAAGGCATTTTGTGAGATGCTCTACTGATTCTAGAGTTTAACTTACTGCAGAAACCAATCTGCATACTCCTCTCGAACTTACGATCCAACTGTCCCATCCCTTAGTGCTCTTCACTTCAAAGTTTTCTGACCAATCCATAAAGCCACCCACCTTGACTTTCCCTCTCAGGTACTCCTCTCTCAGTAGTGGGAGCTTTCACCTCTTCCCTCTGTCTTGCAAGTTACATGGTAACCTCACTAGTGCTGGTGGCATGAATAAAAGCACTCAGTACCCTCTTTAAGATGGTTGGCATCAAGAAGGGCAACCAGCTGTAGAAACCTTATCAAATCTGACATTGGAACTCAACCCCTTGAAACTTAAAATATAGAAATATATTCATCATCATTGGCACAAAAGTGCCAATGATAATGAATATATCTGACTAAATTCTATCCATTTGATAGAACTTACGTTGGCCTTTCAGAAGTCTGCAGTCTTTAGAAGCTCTCGACTTACCTTCAGTATTCTCAGAGCACACTGTGCTTCATGCTTGCTTTGAGGGAGATCTCCCATGTATGACATCAATTCTGAAATAATATTAGATGGAAAAAAACGGGGTCAGTATTATATTAAGAACCATTTCACTTGTGAATAATGTATCTTATGGCATTGGTGGTAGTGGCAGTTGTGGTGGTGCTTGTTTAGCCTTGGTCAACCTTGGTCAAATTGTGAACTGAATGCCCTAACCACTAAGCCACATACCTTCACACCTTACACATTATGATACATCGTGGAGGCACATGGTTAGGGTGTTAGACCCAAGACTGTAAAATTGTGCTTTCAATTCCTGAACCTGGTGATGCATTGTGTTCTTGAGCAAAACACTTCATTTCATGTTGCTCCAGCCCACTCAGCTAGCAGAAATGAATAATCCTGCAACAGACCAGTGTCACATCCTGTGGGGGGAATATATACACCAGAGAAACGAAGAAACCACACCTATGAGTCAATATGACTTGTGAAGGTGCATTGTGATATGTTATTGCTGCATATGATCGGAAGAATGCCCTCAACAATGTCTCTTCTTTGAACAGAAGCAGTTACTATATTAAAAGACACAACATTATCATACAGACTACTGAAGTTGCAGAAATTCATGAAATAATATATTTCAGTTAAGATAAAATGATACATGAAACTTGATCAACAAATTTAGATATTTTTAAAACCATTTTCCCAGTAAAACTGCTCATTTAACACTTTCCAAGAACATTTTGCAACTGAAATTAAAAAAAAAAAATTTAAAAAACTAATAACAACCTCTTTAAAGATTAAATTCCTGCTATCGTTAACTCTGTGGGGGTCATAGCGCAAGTGTTCTTGTTGCAATTTCTACATCAGGAATTTTCTTTGAATTGTGTTAATTCTATTTTCAGTCTCCCCGCCCCCAAATGTTTTCCTACTCCGTCAAAATAATAATCTCATACATAAATTTCTTGCTCTGTGAATGAATTGAAATTAAGGTAAACATTTGATATAAGTACCCTTTATCTTTTATCTGTTTCAGTCATTAGACTGTGGCCATGCTGGGGCACTGCTTTGAAGAAATTTTAGTCGAATAAATTGATCCCACCCCTTTTCTTTTTCAAGTCTGCTACTTATTCTGTCGGTCTCTTTTGCCAAACTGATAAGTTAAAGGAGACATAAACACACCAAGAACAGTTGTCAAACAGTACTGGGACACACACACGTGTGTGTATATATATATATATATATATATATATATATAACTGGCTTTTCTCAGTTGTCATCAACCAAATTGACTCACAAGGCTTTCGTTGGCCCGACGTTATCATTGAAGACACTTGCTCAAGGTGCCATGCAGTAGGATTGAACCTGGAATCATGTGGTTGGGAAGCAAGCTTCTTCTTACCACACAGCCATGCCTGTGTCTATAAATAACAGTAATGATCTTCTGCTCTGTGATATGCTGTGAAACAGGATGTTTGACAATATCAAACACAATAATATGTTAACAAGTAGGTTATGTAAATATACTTACCACTGAATGATTCTAAAGCCAGTTGGTTTAATTCCTGATTATCTAACATCAAAAGTGATGAATGGATTGGGGACTAAAAAAAAAAAAAAGACCATTAGATTATTAGGAAATCTTTGTGCAATTTCAAATTTTTAAAACTTTATCATTTAGAAGAGGGTGGGACATACGAAGTTTCAATGACATAGTGCACCTTGTCACTTTGTTAAGGAAGTTTTCAATCAAAAGTGAGCAAATGAATTGGAAGAGGTGGCTTCTATATTCACCAAGTTTCAATCCATTTGATTTCTTTTTATCATCATCATCATCCTTTAACGTTCATTTTCCATGCTGACATGGGTTGGACAGTTTGGCTAGAGCTGGTAAGCCAGAAAGCTGCACCAGGTTCCAGTTGTCTGTTCTGATATGGTTTCTACAACTGGATGCCCTTCCTTTATGGTGTGTGCTGGATGCTCTTAACGTGGCACCAGCATGAATGCTCTTACAGGCCGCTGGCACAAATGCTTTGCACATGGCACTGGCACAGCACCCCTGTAGGTCAATGGGGGATTAAAAAGACTACTATTTATAACAACTAAAACTCATTCTACACATTACTTGTAGGCTAGCATAACTAATGTGATTTAAGAAATAACATGAGCTGTAAAATAGTAATATATGGAATCTCAGAATTGCATCACAGTTTGTATGCGAAATGATGGCAGACATTGAAAATTAATGCTCTCAAGAGTAAGTCTAGATTAAAATGTAATAAATTCTTTCAGTTTTTCTCTTCATGGATTAATTCTGCCATGTATGGAATTAATTATATATAAATTTAAAATTGCACAAAGGTTTTAATAAATCTTGTATGTTTTTAATAAATTAATTCGTGTGTATGTGTGTATGTATGTGACACTTGACAACCACACAGGTACTGGTTCCATATAAAAAGTGCCTATGTGGGCACCACATAGAAAGCACTGGTGCCAGCACCATGTAAAGAGAATCCCATGTCGGTGCCACGTAAAGAGTGCCTGTGCCAGGCCACATATAAAAAAAAACACCCATGCTAGTACCATATTAGGAAGCACCTATGTGGTGTTGCATTGTGAAGCACCTGTGCTAGCGTGACAAAGAACACCAATCCTGGCATTCTGTTAAACCCTTTTGTAACCGTATTTATTTTGAGATGCTCTGTGTTTCTTTCAATTAATTTTGAATATAACATAGAATTTAGTAAAATAACTTAGTTATCATTCAGCTAGTATTAGAAACATAAATTGTGACTGTTTGGTTTTAATTCAAAACTTATGAAAACAAGGCATTTGTACTACAGAGCTAGAAGCAGTTTCAGCCAGGTTGGTATCGAAAGGGTTAAAGCACCCTGTACACTATGTAAAGTGGTTGGCATAGGAAGGGTATCCAGCCACAGAAACCATGCCAAAACAGATGACTGAGACCTGGTACAACCCTCTAGCTTGCTAATTCCTATCAAACCATTTAACTCATGCCAGCATGGAAAATGGATGTTAAATGAAGATGATGTGTGTGTGTGTGTATTAGTATGTTGTTGCATTGTTTAATACTAGGTCAGCATCCATTGAATAACCTCCTACAACTGGTGATGTTTCAGCTATGACTACCTCATCTTTTTTCCAAAACAGGCTGCATCCAAGATTATGTTATCGGATGTGTTAAGATGGTTTTGTGTGATTTGAGGTGTATTTGTCGATGACATTATACATAGTACAATGTATCATATTGGCCCGCTCACCTGGCCAACAGGGTGGCATCATCTGAAAGCTAAAACAATGGAAAGTGCATTGTGATCAGTGATGTGTGACAACATCTGAGAGTCTGGTTGATCATGTGATCACAATGTCTCATATTGCTTTATTATACTATGTAATAAAAATGAATGTTAAGGTTATCTCCACAGATATTCTATAGAAATGATAGCCAGCACTGTAGAGATAACCTTAACAAGTGAATTTAGTAGCACTGCTAACACAGTAGAACACGGCATTATGAAGTGTTTAATATACCTTGTATAATGAAATATGGTGTCCCTACAGGTCATTAACAACTGAATCTGTGTGTTTGTGTTTTGTTTTACAAAATAGAAATAAGTTACCTTTGTCCACTTCACCATCTCAGCTTGATCTTTCTCTGTCCATTCTGATCGACCTGTCAACAAAGATTCCACATTTTAACTCTATAATGCTTAAATTACCAATACACACACAAAAAAACAACAAAGCAATGCAAAACATTTGGTCTTTTAAAAGACTTATTAAAGCATTTAATGTTAAAATATGAAACAAAATAATTAAATTTTCTTACAAACACATTCACAACAGAGTGGATTGAAGCAACAGGAAACAGAATGTCTTGCTGAAGAACATAATGCACTGCCAGTCTGGGAATTGAAACAACGATCTTGTGATCATGAGTGCAACACCCTAACGACCAGGCCACATGGCTTCACACATGTACACACTCACATGTGTATATGAATGACTTCAATCCTATCAGGGTTTCTTCGTTTTTAAAGTTTTGAATTAAAATATCAGGGGATGAGTTGCAAGAAGAGGAAGAGAGAGGAGGAGACATTGCTGCAGTAGCAGTAGTAGTAATAGTAGTAGTAGTAGCAGCAGCAGCAACAACAAGCGTATAAATATTCTGGTGGATATCTTTAGATCTAGCAACCACCCTGGGAGCAATAATCCAAAACAAAGTTTCTCTTTCACATGTAAACTGCTGGCAAGTGAAAGCAAAACATTTAAGCTTATAAATAACTTCAATATCTGAAAACTCTTTGGGAGGAAATGAGAGAGAGAGAGAGGGGAAGAAAGAAAAAACCCAACTTACTCATTCCTGTTTTCATCATTTCCATGCTATACAAAAATACAATTAAGAATAAACAATAATTACTGTGTATGTATGTGTGTATATGTGCACTTCTGTGTGCATATGTGTGTGTATACATATATGTGTATATATATGTATGTGTGTGTATATATATATATATATATATATATATATATACAAACAATATATGAGTATGTGCATATGTATGTACACATAGATACATATCTGGGTACATGATGTTGCAAAAAAACATGAACAAAATGATAAACAAGGTACAAAAAATAAGCAGGCCACATAGAGAACATATCCTTCATCAGCTGCCACCATTACACAGTAAGTTTTGAACTATATATATAAATTTATATATATATATAGAATCAGTAGGGTATATAATACCACTTGCTAAAATGTGTGTATGTGTGTGTATATATTTTTTCATGGTTTAACAATTATCAAAATTTACAATGTTCAGTTATTTCTAACAACAGAAACTAGACTCTGAGGAATAAAATGGTGGTTTGTAATGACTAAAAACAGCTAATGTCACTGATTAAATATTAGTGCTTCTCCTGTGAGGAGAGGTAGGAGCCTCCTTCAGAGCCCCTTAAAAGGGCTCTCTACTTGTAACATTTGACTTACCCTCTCCTCATTGCACACAAATGCATGCTATTTTACCAATTTTATTTCTAATAACACTTGACAAATACTTATATTTGAAGGGCATCCAGCTGTAAAAACTGTGCCAAAACAGACACAGAAGTCTGGTCCTGCCTGACCAGCTCCTGTCAAACCGTCCAACCCATACCAGCATGGAAGGTGGACGTTAAATGGTGATGATGATATATATTCTTTTATTGTTTTACTTGTTTCAGTCATTTAACTGTGGCCACGCTGAAGCACCACCTTAAAAGGTTTTTTAGCCAAAGAAATCAACTCCAGAACTTATTCTTTGTAATCCTAGTACTTATTCTATCAGTATGTTTTGCTGAACTGCTAATTACAGGGATGTAAACACACCAACATCAGTTGTCAAGCAATGGGGGTGGGGGTGGGGCAAACATAGGCACAAAGACGTACACACATAAATGTATGCATACATATATACACACACATATATATATGACGGACTTGTTTCAGTGTAATGGCATGATGTTCTTATTTTTCCAACTCCCAACCTCAGTGACTAAAGGATCATCAGTTTCTTGAATGTGCCATGTATACGAGGGGGGTATTGAAAAGTTCCTGGCTTTAAGAGCATCGCAAAAGGTTGGAGGCTCTACCTTCCAAGTTCTTTTACAGGGCTTAGAGAAACCGAAGGACCACTGCAGTAAGTGTGTCTGTCTGAGAGGGGAATATACTGAATTAAATCATAATTAACTGATTCTCCTGGATTTTCTTTTATCCAAAGCCAGGAACTTTTTGGCAACCCCTCATAGTTGTGGGAAAGAGCTGGAAGCATCTGGCCAAGAGAAAAACGCATTTTCAGCAATCAGATTTGAATAAGGTGATCAAGTTTGTCCAGTAATTTCATTAACATCGTAAATGGCAACTTCTGTGGGTTGGTGAAGGCCAACACCATGTTGCTCAAGGTAGCAGAGTTCAGAATCAGACATGGTGCAAAGGGATATCAGGTATAAGCCCTATCCAATGAGTAAAGGGGAAGTTTGTGTTGGGCAAGACTCAAGAAAAACTATGTGACCATGTGATTCCCCCCACCTCATCATGTAATTCTCACATGATTTGAATCCTTTGAATTCCTGTATATGTTAGAGTTGGGAATTAGCCAACTGCTCAAAAGTGCCAAAGACTTACTGAAGGCTGTTGTCATGGATGTGGTGGATAGCAGTTGATTTTGATGTGACCCTGAAAGTGATTTTGTGAAATCAACTGTACTCTGATGAGCCTAGTAGAAATGTATGGGCAGTTATTCAGGGAGTGTTTAGTTTTTTCTTTCCTTGAGTTCAGTTTGTTCCCAAATAATACCTGACACAGTCTGCATGTGTGAGTGTGTGTGTGTGTGTGTGAGAGAGAGAGAGCATATGAGTGTGTATGTGTGTGTATACATATATGTATAAATTCTACATGCAAATTAAATACATAAATTAAGGCATATTTCTGGTTAATTCAAAGGCAATGATGTTAAAATATACAATATCTAATGACAAAAACTATTACATGATTTTTAGCTGCAATTTTTGCTGGAAATTCTGTCTTTAAATTCATGTTGTTGTGTTTTACCTGATGTTTCACTTAACATAAGTACTTTGGGAATATCTAAAAATAACATTTAATCTTTTTTCTTTTCTGTCTGAGAGTTTATATTTTTAACTAAAATTATCTGTTAAAAATATAATTATCTGTTAAAAATATGTCTAACAGATAATTTTAGTTAAAAATGTAAGACAACAGTTAACATGCCCTGTAATACCATGTAACAAAATACAGAAAAGATTGTGAAAATCCTTTCTGAAAGCTGACCAAATGGCAGAAGAAACAACACTCACCGGGTTATACTCTCTCGGAAATGATGAGTTGCATATTCCAGCATTGGGAAATTCCCTTCGGCTACAGCACTCACTGAACTGCTGTCACTTCTGGTGTCTGTATGGCCATTCAAAAATATTGGCTGAAAAATCATAGATTTAGGTTCAGTTTCAGAAACTAATAGGGAATCTTTCTCTTGTTTTCTTTTCTTCACAAAAATAACAATGAGGAAAAGTTCTCCAACAATTTAATTTCAAATGAAATAGATAATAAGAACCACTTCATAAAACTAATTTGAGTGTTATTGCTGTTTCTTCTTAGCAGTACACTTGTGTGGTGTGCACATGTCTGACAAAAAAATATGCACACACAAAGTTTAGTAGATGTATTCGAATTTTTTTTAATTGGATTAATTTTTTTTTTTTGTCATCAGTAATTATTTACTGAAGTACACCTGAACATTGTGAATCAATCAAACCTGCTTTGCTTTCCTTTAAACATATCTTTCTATTGAAACTGGTGTACCATCCATGATGATATTTTCAATCAATCGGTTTTTCTTTGAAATTGGAGGTACCTAAACCCTTTCTCTCATATTTCCATTCTATGCGGCAGCTGGACACATGTCTTTCATTTTCTTAAATGACATGTAACTGGAGGAAGATTTGGCTGTTATTTTTAGCAGTTTGGATGACCACATAGAACATACCTCATCGTTTGGTGGTGTAATAAAAATATTTAGTAGGTTGGTCAAATTTTAAGACAAAGACTTGGAGTATAGTTACACCCAATACATTTGCTTTTCTTTCTCTCATTACCCCTACAAAATTCACCCAACTCTGAGTCCCATATCAACCACTATTCCCAGTCCTTCTACCCCAGAACATCACCCAACTTGAATATTCTCTATGACCATGTTTTTCCAATAACCATCAACTTGCAGCTGTTTAAGAGTTGCCTTAATCTTGGAGGGTCAGTGAATGGCCATGGAGACCAAATCAATAATGTGTGTGTATGTATGTGTGTGTGTGTGTGTGTGTGTGTGTGTGTGTGTGTGTGTATATATATATATATATATATATATATATATATACGTAGATATATATACATATTTATATACACTCACATATGTACAGATATATACATACACACACACATATATACAGATATATATGTATGAAGAAACAAAAAATATTTAAAAAGCCACAATAAAAAAAATAGAAACAGCTCCTGTGTTGTTTCACCCACTTGGTAATAAAAATAAAGCTATATGAAAAAACATAAAATCGCTGTTAGTTGCTGTTACAAACCAAAACGGGTTGATATAATGTACTGCTTTTATATCACCTGGTCAATGAGTGGTGCAGAGGTGGGGGTATTTGATGAGTAGATAAAAAGGGAAGACCAAGAATGGAGAATTGCAAATAAGGCATAAATTGGGAAAATGCAGGAAAATGTTGCATTTGTTGTTTGATGAGCAGAAAGAAAATACCAAAACTGCAAAAATAGAGATTGAGAGAAAAAAATTGTGATTTGTTTATCAGTCAAGACCATCTGTGACTGAACGAACCATCATATCTGATGAAAAATTAAAGAATTACAACTTAATTGCAGAGTAAATTAAATTTGACCAATAAGTTCCACAAGATTTTAATGATGTGAATATGGTTTTAGCTTTAAAAAAATAACCCTCAAGTGAAACCCTATTTTGGTTTCTCTGGTTTCAATAAAAACACACCATGAACAATAAAAGCATTAGTGGTTGATATTTTTGAAGTTTGGCAATGTTAGTTAAAAACTTTCAACATGTTCAGCTTTCAAAGCAAAAAATATCTTAGTATTGTGCTGAAAAACAGAGGAGTTAAGGAGATACCAAGATGTGCAACAATGAAGAGTAATTGTAATATACCACTGTATAGGATGGTCTCCTAGCATTTACCACAGAAAAAGCCCTGTTGGGTACATTTGTATGCTTCATGGGTTCTGAATAGATCTGAAAAAGTGTGTACATAACAGAGGAATTGACAAATAAAAGTTATCTGAATAAGAGAGCATAGCTGTACATTGTACCATGGTACTCCCAGTACAGAGAGAGAGAGAGAGACAAAGTGTGTGTTTGTGTGAACTCAGCCTTACAGTGAATAATAAAATGCTTTAAAGTGATATTTCGTGATAAGTGTTAGGATATTTAATGCAAGAATCAAACTAAAAAAGAATTGAAGAGGAAAGGAATTAAAAAAAAAATTCCTATCAGTCAGAAATTATTTATATTTTGATTCTTTTGGCAAGACATCATCATCATTGCTTTTCTTTGTTTCAGTCATTTGACTGTGGCCATGCTGGAGCACTGCCTTTAGTTGAAATCGGCCCCAGAATGTATTCTTTGTAAGCCTAGTACTTATTCTATCGGTCTCTTATGCTGAACAGCTAAGTTACAGGGACCAGCATTATTTGTCAAGCGATGTTGCAGGGACAAACATATATACATACATTATATATATATATATATATATATATATATATAACTGACAGAACCATCATATCTGATGAAGAAATAGAACTTAATTGCAAAGTGGATTAAATTTGACCAATAAGATTTACTAGATTTTGATGATGTAAATATGGTTTTAGCTTTAAAAAATAACCCTCAAGTGAAACCTTATTTTAGTTTCCCTGGTTTCAATAGCACGTGTTTCAATTGCATTAGATTTCCTCAGAGAAACACAGACTTCACTGTATTTGCCAAAGTTGTGATCAGAGAAACATAAAGTAAATGTTGGAGGAGGTAATTAAAACTTAGCTCATTCATTAGAGCTTTTCAACAGGTCATTTACTGGTCTATTGCATTTACGATGGTGACAATGATGAATGAGTCTGTAATTTCGGTGCAATAAGTACTATAGATATTTTAGTGCAATTATTTTCAATTTTTAGATTATATATGTTATTGAACGATACACAATTTTTTGCTGCAGTGTCCATGACTACCTGAGGTCATAGAAGGTCAAAGATAATTGTTTTATCAGTTTCAGCTCGAAGTTGTGGCCATGCTTTTTTTCATTAGCTTGTGTGTATGTGTGAGAGAGAGTGTGAGTGTGCACGTAAAAATGAATTAAAACAAAGAAACGCATCTTTACCGCATCTCTTGAAGCTGTAAGAACTTCGTGTCGAGGCATGAGACGGACGTATTCTTCAGGAAAGAATCCAACATTACCATTCAATGAACCATAGAGCCATCCTGAAAAACACAGAAGAAAACATATGTTAGAAACAAAGTCTGAATCAGAAATGTGAATTCTGAAATTTAATTAAATCTTGAACAATTAATTGTATGAATCTGAGGGTGAGTGATATTTGATGAGGGTTACGAGATTGAAATGTTAGGAAATACAAAAAACAAAAGTGAAATAGTTGTGTATAAAGTATTTAACACAAAAGCAAGGATCTGTCTTATGGTCCAGTCAGTTTAACAGTCAATAGGTACCATGAAGAGGTCACTGCAACACACAGTAGAATATAGGTCATATAGATCACTGCAAGACAATAGAATATAGGTGGTATAGGTCAGTAGAATACAGGTTATATAGGTCACTGCAATACACAGTAGAATAATGTTTAATCAATAAATGCTGCATAGTTTAACCCTTTAGCATTTAAACCAGCTATATCTGGCCAAAATATCCTACCCATCTTATGTTCAAGCTAGTCATATCCAGCCTCTTACACATATCCAACAATGTCATTCTAAAAATGAACAATCACATCATTGAAATCTCAAAGCCACAAGATAATGCATAATTAATTGAAAACAATGAGAATGAATAAACATCATTACATTTGAGAGAGTAATCTGAATGCAGAAGGGTTCAAAGTGAATTTGAAACTCTGTGACATTCCTACTTAGGAAAGAAGATATGGCATAGTTGTCGATTACTGTAAACACTAGCATAATCTTCAACAATGGCAAGAGGTGTAGTGTTAAAGGAATTAAAGAATAGAATGAAGGCTAAAGATTGAACACTTGATTGATTGTGAATGTCTTAGATTGACAAGATGAAGCAAGATGTAATTCATTGAGAGGATGAAAGGTTCTGTTTGGAGACAACTTGGTCATTGGAGATGAGGCACTATAAAAGTAGTTTTAATTTTTCTGTTGGTTTCAGTAAGTAGACAGAGGTCATGCTGGAGCAGTACAGAATATTATGATTAAGAATTAGAGGGACAAGTGTGGTGGGTGTCTTTAAGAGCGGAGGGTAGGTTTAAGAGTGATTGTCAGGTTTAAGTGGAGGAAGAATTTTACAGAATATAAAAAGAAATAGGTTTGGAATTTAATAACAGAAGTGAGTTAGTTCCCAGATAGAGCATGATTTGTCTAGACTCAGTGCTAGGGGTCCCATCATTATTCCTTGCTCACTCAGCGCTAGGGATCCTGTCATTCATTATTCCTTGCTCTGCTAATGTTACAAGTTAAAAGCTTAACTACAATTCACAGCATATAGTAAAAAAGAAGGGGAAAAAAAAGAGTTAATGGAAACAGTCTTTTCAAACATTCAAATATGAGAGAAATTAATTAATTATGATGGTGATGTCAAAAATTAGATAGCAATTTTCAGGTGCAATGAATAAATCAATGTATAACAGATATGATTTTGAAGCTAGGTGTAATGTGGAAACATAATCACTCAAACTCAGTTATATGAAACATTGTTGTCTACATAGACCAGACCAGGTGTGAGGGAACCTTTTTCATAGCAGTACAATTATATAAAGAATGTATGGAAGGGTCAGGAAAATTGGCTGATAGAAATAATAAATCTATAATTTTACTAAATTCATAAGTATCAAAATTACACTAAATTAATTGAGGATTAAGTAACTACATGATTCATAATCATTTCCTCATTTACATATCATCATCCTCACTTAATGTCCATCTTCTGTGCTGGCATGGGTTGGGTGGTTTGACAGGAGTTGGCCCGGCAGAAAATTGCACCAGACTTCTGTTTCTGTTTTAGCACAGTTTTTATGGCTGGATACCCTTCCTAACACCAACCACCTACCCAGCAGCGTGGACTATATACATACACACACACATTTATATATATATATATATATATACATAGGAAAGTGAAAAAAAGCCAGAATGCTGAACTGGAAGCATAATTTATATATATATATATATATATATATGTACACACACACCAGAGTAAGCGCATAAATGTGAAAATGTATTGTGACCTTTAAATAAATAACATTTATCTCTCAGCAGATGGAGTACTTTTTTTGTTGAATTTTCTATCATGGATCAGTATGTTATATATATATATTTTATACATATACCATACACATACACACGTGCGTGTGTATGTAGATTGTTTGAAGTGGTGTACAGATTTTATATATTAAGAAAAACGAGTTAGTCAGAATTTTGGGTAACTATTTATTTAGTGCTTTCATCTCATTTCAGATAAATCATCAGGAATGATATCTTTACAGAAAATTCATACCTTTTATATATATGTGAGGTAGTTGGAAAAAATCTGGAGTTGAATGGGGAAGAGAATGTTCTTTTGTTATTTTGAATCTATAAGCGTATGTGTGTGTGTGTATGTATATATATATATATATATATATATATATATATATATATATATATATATTTATACCGGAGTAAGCACATAAAATGTGCAACAAGGTAGAAAAAAGAGTACTCAAATACCAGAGGTAGGGTAATATGCTTTATTTAAAAGCAGCAGAAATATAACAAATGACTGTTACTCGGAGTTTCACATTCCCGTTCATCAGACAAATGTCTGATGAACGGGAACATGAAACTCTGAGTAACAGTCATTTGTTATATTTCTGCTGCTTTTAAATGAAGTATATATATATATATGTGCGTGTGTGTAATGCACTGAATCTAGTGCTGATTTGTATTGATAAAATAGTAGGTCTAAAACGTTTGTTAAGTGAAATAAATTATCTTGCTATGAGGTAAAAGACAAGTCTGGTATTTTGGGCAGAATGTTTTGTTGGAGAGAGATTCATAAAATATTTACTGAGTAAGATAACCCATCCCCTTGATTGATGTTAAACATTGAAAACTAACCTTCATCAAGTGTCTCACCAGCATCCATCAATTTGATGACATCTTTACCTTTAAAGGACAACAGGGTCGGTTGATCAACAATGTAGTCTTTTAACGCAAAGGCAAACTTGCTACCCTGAAAAGAAAATAGAAATAGTGGAGACAAGTCTTTAAGTGTTATCATCCTGTATTTAACACGAAGAAACATTATGCACACGATCAAAGACATGTATGTATAGATCATACACATATACTAGCACAAATATATATCTTTATAGATACAGGGGTAATATATATACATATACTATGTATTGTAAAATGGGTTACATATTCAGTTATCTTTGGTACTGGCCTTCTGTCAGCTACAACCACAAGTGTTCAATTTGAACTGATCAATGGAACAGCCAGCTTGTGAAATTAAAGTGCAAGTGGCTGAGTGCTCCACAGACATGTGAAGCCTTAACGTAGTTCTCAGGTAGATCCAGTGTGACACAGAGTGTGACAAGGCTGACCTTTTTGAATTACCGGTTCGACTCATTTTTGCTAGCTGAGTGGACTGGAGCAATGTGAAACAAAGTGTCTTGCTCAAGGACACAATGCACCACTGGAAATTGAACTCACAATCTTACGATCATGAGCTGAACACCCCTAACAACTAATCCACATACCTTCATGATTACCTTTGAAATAATTAAAAATACACGCTGGAGTTGAAGTTTCCATATAACATTTATTACAATAAAAACCATTTCTTAACCCTTTTGTTACCATATTACTGTTGAGATGCTCCGTGTTTCTTTTAATCAGTTTTCAATATAACAAAGTGCCATGCAAATGACACCCGTGCCGGTAGCATGTAAAAGCACCCATTACACTCTCAGAGTGGTTGGCATTAGGAAGGGCATCCAGCTGTAGAAAACCATGCCAAATCAGACTGGAGTCTGGTGCAGCCTTCCAACATGCCAGCCCAGTCAAACTGTCCAACCCATACCAGCATGGACAACAGACGTTAAGTAATGATGATGAAAGAATTTAGTAAAATAACTTAGTCATCATTAAGCTAGTGTTAGGAACATAAATTGCGAGTAAGGTTTGGGGGAAGATTTTAATTCAGAACTTTTGGAAACCAGACATCTGTACTACAGAGCCAGAGGTGGGTTCAGCCGGATTGGTATCAAAAGGGTTAAAGGTGAGAAACAGACCGTATAAGGAGGCTGGGACACTCCTGTATTCTGGGAAAAGTTACATGAATCTCGGAGGCATTCTTGCCAGATCATTCGTTGAACCTAAAACGCATACAGCATGGGAGACACACAAAGACTGTCACCTTCATTTAAGCATGTCCACTCAAAGAAAGAATGTTCCTGGAGCTTACACTTACCCCTTCATTTTCGTGGCTGTAGTCATCAATCATTGTTTTTAATTCTTGATCCTGAAATATCAACACATGAAATGAAAGGTGTTTGTTTATTAAAGACAACAAAGAGAGGAAGCGAGACATCACCTGAGGTTAGCACTGCTATTGGATAATATGTTCAGTAGTTTCATAAATGGATTCATTATTAAACCTAAACATGTCAGGCCATGGAGAAATATTACCATCTTTGGAAGCAAACATAAAGAATCTGCTTCAGTAAATTCCATCTGACCCATGCAAGCATGGAAAAGGAGGCATTAAGATAATGATGAGGTAGTGTGGTTAGACGTTTGCTTCCCAACCACATGGTTCTGGGTTCATTCCCACTGCATGGCAGCTTCAGCAAGTGTCTTCTACTATAGCCTTGGGCTAACCAAAGCCTTATGAGTGGATTTGATAGATAGAAACTGAAAGATGTCTGTCATATATATATGTTTGCATGTATGTATCTGTGTTTGTCCCTACCATCACTTGACAATCAATGTTGGTGCATTTACAGCCCTGTAACTTAGTAGTTCAGCAAAAGAGACTGGTAGAATAAGTACTAGGCTTACAACGAATAAGTTCTGTGGTCGATTTGCTCAACTAAAACTGGTGCTCCAGCATGGCTACAGTCAAATGACTGAAACAAGTAAAAGAATATATATACTCACACATACGTGTGTGTGTGTGTGTGTGTGTGTTATAATTCATTTGGAAGATTATCAAGAATTTGCAACAAATTAGTAAAATAACTGACTTTGTCATTCTTAAGCTGCTGTTTGGAACTTTGCTTAATAGATTCTTACATAAATAAGTCTGTGTGTGTGTGTGTGTGTGTGTGTTTATGATGCAGTTTACTGGTTTTGTGTCAAAAAGCTAATTTAGTTATCCAACAAACACAGATTAATAAAATAAATACCAGACTGATGTAAATACTGGGATTGATATGGCTGACTAAGCCACTGACGGTAGTGCTCCAGCATGGCCACAATTCCATGGTTAAATACCAATTAACAATAAAAAGTGTATGACAACAAAATTAACAGTGTGTGATATTAGTACCATTTCGAAAGACCAGTGTGACATTCAATACCAGTAAGTTTAACAATAAAATGGTGTGGGTAATTTATCAATGTTAAGTATATGGGTTGTAAACACACCAACAAAGCATCTACCTAGTTGATAGATCTGCTAGAAATAGCAGCTGAGTTTCTCTCAGATCTTAAAAAGAGATGAAATGACACAATAGCCAAAATAGTCCTCGATTATATGAAGAGGTGGGCTGATTATGGTGAGGTTGTTTTTAATCACAGGTTTGTCTTGAAGAGTAGGGTGGAGAAAAGCCACCGTCACCACCAAGTCAAGTGAATATTGATGTAGATGCCAGAAACATGATGTCATGTCAACCGAGTTTATTTTGGCAATAGTAACACTGTAGCGTTAGCAATGAGACTGCACAGATTAAAAATTAAACAAAACATTAACAACATGACCTAACAGCAGCAACACTTGGTGGTTATTAGAAATAAGGTTATCAATAAAACTAATTATTGTTAAAAAATTAATAATTGACTATCATTACATCATTGCAACTTAATTAACACATTGATTTTAATTAACTCTTTCATTACCATATTTCTATTGAAATACATTGCTTGCTTTCCTTTTTTTTTTTTTTTTTTTCTGAATTCGTTTGGAAGATAATCAAGAATTTGGAACAAATTAGTAAAATAACTTTGCCATTATTTATCTACTTTTTGGAACATTGCAAAAGAAGTGGGTTGCATAAATTTACTATTCAAATAAAAATTTAGATAAGAAGTTTTAGTATCCTAGAACCAGAGGTAATCTTAGATGAGTTGTTATCAAAACGGTACATATATCACAGAAGCACTGCACAATAAACAGGAGGGGGAAAAGGAAAAAAACAACACCTACCCATTTGGTATAAAGGAGAATGCCTTTCTGACGCAATGTCAACTGAAGAATGTTATTGGAACGAAGTACAACTTCCACAATATCTTCAAACCTACAAATAATCAAGACACAACACTGAATCCATCTCATAGAATTGATTAAGGCTTTAGATGGAGCCACCATAACTAGTTTGACCCCTTTACAGTTTCTTAATATGGTGAATGACTTTAGTCCCCTGCCCCACTGTGATTCAGGTTTGTGCCCTGCTGGGTGTGTGAGATTAACCTCATTGGCTAATCTCATATATCCTGCATAAAAATTAGATAAGAAAGCAAGACATTGTGATCCATAAATGTTATCTTCAGTTTCCAATCAATAAATTATCTTTTTATATAAATCTAATGAGTTTTTGAAAAATTACTTACTTAAAGGCTTCGACAACGCTCAGCTGGTCATCTAGGAATGACTGTTCTCGAGCAACCATATAAACTCCACTGTGACTTACTCCAATGTACTTCACACTTGAATAGCTACCAGGGCACTGTAAAAAAATGAAGCAAGTATAGTTATTAGTTTAACGGTTATTTTAGATATAATTTTTTTAAATTTAAAATTTTTTTTTTGCTATTGTCTCAATCTGAAGTGAGATTGATGCAATTGATGTTCCTCTTAATGTTTTTATTATATTTCTTTTGAAATGCACAGCTTTGTTTCAAATAATTTTGAAAATAACAAACAGTTTATTATAATAATTTTGTTCTTATTAAGCTTGTGTTTGAAAAATAATTTAGCATGAAATTATGATGGAAGACTTTAACCCATAAAGTGCTGGGATTTGCACTTACATAGCTAGGACTGCTGAGCACAAGAGGGTTACTCATTTTTGCCAGCTGAGGGGACTGGAGCAACATGAAATGAAGTGCTTTGCTCAAGAATACAACACATCACCCAGTCAAGGAATCGAAACCACAATCTTATGACTAAGAGTAACCCTGTGATGGATTTCCATCCTGTCCAGGTGGAGAATATTTACACCATAAAACCAGAAAACCAGCCATTATGAATCGGTGTAATTTGAAATGGTAGCTTTACCTTTTGTTTTTACCTTCATAGATATTCGGCCTCTAAAAAATTCTATTGTATTTTTACGATTAAATATTGCTAGGAACTGTATAAAAAAAGTTTTTTTTATCATTTTATGTATTATAAAAATATAACCAATTTATTGGAGATAAATTTTCACTACAAAATCTTTTATGGGTCTCCAATGCCATACAGACCATCAAGGGCCATATAGACACTGGTTGAAAACCACTGATTTACAATAACATTGTTAACCTATTAAAATTTAAAACATATCTCTATTCTTTGTGAGAACGTCTTCAGTATAACAACATCTAGTTGGTTCTACATACCGCTGCAGGGTAGAGCCTGCAGAAATAAGTTGGCCATTCTTTAGCTGTATCCACAATGATTCTCTTCAATTGCTCTCGTAATGATAGTGTCAGGAAATTTCTTTGAGTCACGCCATGGCTTTCTGAAAGTATTAAATAAAACAGAATGATTTTATTGACAGTGAGAGGATGTCAAAATCAAAATAATTTGTCAGAACAAGGCATTTACTGTCTGTTTTCAATATCTCAAATTTCTCTATGCACAGGCATGGCTGTGTGGTTAAGAAGCTTGCTTTGCAGTCACATAGATTTGGGATCAGTCTCACTGTACAGCTCCTTGAGCAAGTGTCTTCTATTATGGCCTGAAGTTGACCAATTCTTTGTGAGTGAATTTGATAGACAGAAACTGTTTGGAAACCCATCACATATATATATATGTGTGTGTATGGCTTTGTGTTTGTCCCTGTCATTGCTTGAGAACTGGTGTTGGTTTGTTTACGTCCTTGTGACTTGGTGGTTCAGCAAAAAAAAACTGACAGAATAAGTAACAAACTTTAAAAAAAAAAGTATTGAGGTCAATTTGTCCGACTGAATTCTACAAAATAGTGTTCCAGCATAGCCACAATCCAATGACTTGAGACATGCAAAAGATAAGAAATATCCCCCTTTTAGTACTTCATGTTAAGGCTATGGAAATGAGGAACCAATGTCTGTTACTTAAGAGAAATCTCACAGATCTGCATAATTAAAATTGGTGAGGAATTATTGAAGAGAACTAGAAGTATTGTACATTATAGCTTGGCAGGGACACAGTTGAAGAGAGGCAGGAAATTCTACAATAATGGTCTGGCAATGAAGACATATGTTTCATGGTGTTGCTGCTGTTTAGGCTCTGTTCAGCCCTAATCAAGCAGAACTATAATCAAAGACATTCCAACCATGACTATCCAAATTTTTACAGTCAAAATGTCATAATTAGGACTATATACACTTCCTGTTTTTGTAAGACAGTAGCTTGTAATCCGAGGGAAATTTGGCTGCTATTTCTAGCATATTTGGTGTATTATGATGTGAATTTGACAAAACAGAGGATGAATACAATTAATTTTTGACTGAAGATAGGACAACTTTGTTTTTGCTTTTTTTCTTTTCAAAGGCTCAGTCAGAGGGAGAAAAAAGGGCTGTACTTAGACCCCCTTTTTCTTAAGGTTTCCATGAAAATGGGAGAAACTTATTTTCTCAAAAGAGATCTGGCCTAAAGGTTTACAACAGACTGTTCATGGCATCCAATGGCCTTGTGGTGGGTATTAAATCCAGACAATGGATGAGATTTATTCTTCAAGAATATAAAGAGTCTTCCAACAGACTCTCACATTATTTCTGTCTATCATGTGTCACTGACAAAGTTTTGGTTGAACCCTATGCCTATAATAGAGCCCATATGCCTATAATAAGAGGCACTTGTCCAAGGTGCCATGCTGTAGAAATGAACGCCAAACTTCTGAGATGATAGTGGATTTCTTATTAACAACATTATCCTACATGGGAAGTATTTTTGTGTGTTTTCATTGGGGTGAACTCAGTGCTACAACCAGAGGCAGCCCTTGGTTTTGTCCCAGAGCCATCTCAGCAGACTCGTGGAGGCCCTGGGCAACTACCCAGTGTGCCATGCCTGAAGATGGCATTGTTTTGTCCCCACCTCCACACCAGCTTATATAGCAGAATGAAAAGTGCTGCCATCTTGAAAGCATCACCTGGGGTGGACTGTTCCACTCTTACTAGCTACAGACTGCTGGGTGCACTTAATACTCACCTAATAAACTGCGCATCTTTACACGTTGGTCTTTGTTAATGCGGATGCAGCCTGCATTAAAGACATCTCTTGCCACTTGACAAAATACAAGGTTTAAAATTGCTGCATAATCCAACTTTTCTCTGGGAGAAAATACCTATAATAAAAGATTAATAGAAATACTTGTAATTAATTGAGTAGAGTTACAGGACAGTGGATTGGGAAAAAAATCATGAGAACATTGGCTGAAATGCAGTGTGGTATTCCTTCTGGCTTTTTATGTTTCCAAGTTCAAATCTTGCTGAGGTCAATGTTGCTTTTCATCCATTTGGACTCAATGGTATGAGGTAATCTTCTTAAACTGCTGGCCTTGTGCCCAAATTAGAAACAATTAACTTGAGTTATGTTAATTTGTTTGTTGAAGTTATACACAAAATGTCACAGACTCTCATTAGATTCATTAATCCAGGTTGGCTTTGGCTGATGAGACACAACAAAGTTGAAATTTTCTTCCATAACAAGTCAACTCTGAAGAGTGCCGGGTTACATAATCGGGCCGTTATCTGACATCCTGTGGAATCCCTCAGTGTGAAACCAACTGGTAAGATTGGTGTAATGGATATATAATAATGTACTCTTCGATTAGTGTGTGTATGTATATATATACATACTTTTGTGCCTTTTCCAACTTTATTGACTTTTTTAACCATAATTTTTGATTTGTATGGACTCTTAAACCCCTTTTCATATATATATATATATATATGCACACACGCACACACACACACACACACATAGATACATGTATGTGTCAGGATGTCTCCTTGTCTTAACATGGCATGAAAGTTATAAATGAATGTCAACATCATGCAAGAGATGTCCTTCATTTCCAATCTTCTGTAAGACATGGCTGGCCATGTTTCACATGTATTCCTTCCCCATGGATGGGTGAGGGTTGGTAACAGGAAGGGTTCTGACCATAAAACTTTTTGCCTCAACAAATTTTGTCTGACCCATGCATGCATAATAAAGTGAATGCTAACAAAGAAACAAAATATATAAGTAGACATGAAATTCATCATCCATGCATCTGCTGTCCATTTTCCTGTGTTTATATTGTCAAAATTATTAAGTTTTTTAGTCTTCAGATTAATCCATATGGATCGAGCAAAGTTGTTGTTGTTTGATCTACAGTTATAACAATGCATGAGTCAACTACAAATGACCTTTGAATATTGGTGTCACTGCACAGAGAAAAAAAAACATGGCCTACAGGCGAAATAACTCTTGTTAAACTGGTTTCATTTTCTTTGATGGAAAAGAAGTAGATTTTCCATCTTGTTTTGTTTATAATATTATAACATCATATTCTCTGACTGATAGAGTCTTCCCTGCTACATCTTCTCCATGTCAAGATATATTAGTTTTAGCTAATTAAATCAAATAAGTTTTAAGTTTTGCTTAAATGATGTTTTCTCATTTTGAAAGCCCTCTTCTCACTTTGAAGTGCAATGTGCTAGCTTAAAATTACAAATACTGATGTTTCTTCAGATTCTGATATTGGAATGAATAAATAAACACTCTAAGCAAAATATCTTACTTCTTTCCTCAAGCGTAGGGTGCAAGGTATGTCCTGGTAGGTAAGAAAGAGTTCTTTGACTTGAGGATAAAGTTTGGTCTTGGCATTCTCCAAGGCAGTTGTATCCATCACTTCAGACATCATTGATTCAGTTGTAAGGGAAGAAGTTGATGGTAATGGAGGTGCTTTTGGGATTTCATTGTAATCTGTATCTAAAATGAAACAGAAATAACAATTATCAAACATCTAAAGTTTTCTACGAAACTTTATTAATGCAACAGAATGTAGGCAAACTCTTTATTCTGAGCAGAATTTCCATTCGAATAAGAATTATAGTTTAGCAATTGAAGTGCAACATCAATTTTTCTGGAATCTTTGCTTCCAAAGCCCTTCCAGGTTACTGATTTTTCCAAACCAAGGGCAGTCACCTCTAGTTAATACACTCTAAATTAAACAAATATTAAATATTCTATTTTGTGTCCAACTTGGTCAGATCCAGCCTCTCACACCTAGCCTACAATGTCATTCTAAACATAAACAGCTCATCATTGAAGTCTTGAACGTATAAGATAATGAACGATTAATTTGCATGGCTTAGTGATTGGAGCATCGTGCTCACAATCATGAGGGAGTTAGTTCAATTTCCAGACCAGGCAGTATGTTGTGCTCTTGAGCAAGATGCTTTATTTCACATTGCTCCTGTTCACTGAGCTGTAGTAATGAGTTGTGATGTCACTGGTGCTAAGCTGTACCAGCCTTTACTTTTCCCTTGGATAACATTGGTGGCATAGAACGGAAGGTTGGTATGCATGGGCAGTTGCTGGACTTGTGCCTCGGAGGGGAAACTTTCTAGGTGCAATGCTATGGTCATTCAAGACCGAAGGGGGTTTTACCCTCTAATTTAAAACAATGTGAATAAATTAACATTATATTTGATAGAATAATCCAAATGCTAAAGAGTGATACTTGATATTTTTTGCTGTTATGTCTTGTCACTAAAACAAGGGCAAAAGTGGCAGTTTTGAAAAGAAGAGATGGAAACAATGGCTACAAAAGGGAATACTTACATTGTACAGCTTCTGTTGTTGTTTCTACTTCAGTGTCATCATAAGTTGCTGAGTTATCTGTTTGAACAACAGCGGCTGATAGTTTCTTCTCAAGCATCCGCATTGTGGCCAGGTGAGGTGTGTTAGCCAGAGATTGTGACATTTTCTGCGTACAAGGATGGTGAAGTTAGAAAACAATACAGAAGACATGGATTACAACAATGGTTATTTAAAATCAAATGAAATCAATAAAGTGATTACAACAGGGGAGGAGAAAGGAGATTTGGGTTCTGTCTGTTCAGAAGAGCAGTGACTCTGAATAAAAACAGCTTCAAAGTAGGATAATCTTTAGTCCTGCTTTAGCATGATCGTAGTGCTGATGACGGGATCAGCTGCACCAAGTCCATAGTGTAAAGTCATAGAGAATAGGAGAGGCATCCAAGCGGCCCATAACAATCATAATAATTCTTTCTACTGTAGGCACAAGGCTTGAAGTATGGGAGAGAGGGTTAGTCGATTACATCGACCCCAGCACTCAACTGGTACTTATTTTATCGACCCTGAAAGGGTTGAAAGGCAAAGTCAACCCCAGTGGAACTGGAACTCAAAATGTAAAGATGGATAAAACATTGCAAGGCATTTCGCCCAGCATACTGATGATTCTGCCAGCTCACCACATGATGATGATGATGGTGATGAAGAAGAAGAAGAAGAAGTAGTAGTAGTAGTAG
The DNA here is from genome assembly GCF_046866305.1 of Octopus bimaculoides. NCBI lineage: Eukaryota > Metazoa > Mollusca > Cephalopoda > Octopoda > Octopodidae > Octopus > Octopus bimaculoides. The sequence goes on from NC_142943.1 coordinate 9,908,055, forward strand.
TAGTAGTAGTAGTAGTAGTAGTAGTAGTAGGGATAGAAAAGACAGGGAAGCACTTTGCAAACTGTCGAGAAGAGCAGTCTGTCTGAATGATAACTCTTGAGTTTCAGTGGCACAATAAAATGCATCATTAGTCTATGTGCTAAGATGGTTGATTATAAAAAATATATAGCTACAAAAACCATGAATCACATAAAAAAAACATGGCATAAACTACATAAAAAATATTGGCATTTTTCTCTACTACTATAAATGCCAGATTATGAAAGATTATAACATATAGCAAAACATTGCTGAAACAGGCCCCATTCCAGCATTGAAACATAGACATGTGATGATGATAATGATGGGGGTGGGGAAAGAAGTTAAAATAACAGTGAGGAGGTTTGGTGTGTCAAAATAATACAAATAAAATGTCATTAGCCTCAAGAGAAAAGTTAAGAAGTTGGCAGCATGGTTTAATGATAACAAACTTTAACCTCTTTCAGTTGCTAAGTCTTGACTTAGATGTGTTAAAATTTGCAAGACACGCAAACAGGATTTGAGTTCACAGTAAGAACATGGATAATCTTTTGGATTCCTTGTATCACCTGAAGAGTGCTGATGACGGGATCTGTCAAAGTGAATCAGTAGCTTCGAAGGAATAAATAGACTCTGCTATGTGCAGCACAACTCTCCCAGGTGTACAGCCATAGCCACACATACACACACACACACACACACACACACACACACACATTTGAAAGTTGAAACTTTAGAGGGAGTTACTGTGACAAGTGGCAAACACATAATTCAATGGAAGTTCTTTAGGTTTTAGGAACAAATATTTACACATTTATTACCAAATATTCAACACAATAAGCACAGGCATGACTGTGTGGTAAGAAATTTGCTTCCCAGCCACATAGTTCCGGGTTCAGTCCCATTGTGTGGTACCTTGAGCAAATGTCTTCTGTTATAGCCTCAGACTGACCAAAGCTTTCTGAATGGCTTCGGTAAACAGAAAATGGAAAAAGCCCATAGTGTATGCATGTGTGTCTGTCTGTCTGTCTGTTTCTCTGTCTTTGTGTCTGTGTTTGTCCCCCACACCACTTCACAACCAGTGTTAGTGTGTTTACATCCCTGTAACTTAGTGGTTCAGCAAAGAGACCAATAGCATAAGTTCTAGGCTTAAAAGAAAGAATCAGTAGTAGGGCTGATACATTCAACTAGAAATTCTTCAAGGCTGGGCCCCAACATGGCTGCAGACTAATGATTAAAACAAATAAAAGTTGAAAGCTCACTCAGTTGGCATTATCTGTGTATGTGTGTGAGTCTGTGCATGTGTATTTGTTGGCAGATTATGGATTAAGATCTCATAAACTGGTTCATTAATGGTATTATTTCAGAAAAATAGAGATCAATAAAATAAGTGTCGGACAAAGTATGGCGCTGAGATAATTGCCTAAGAAACCACTAGTTATGGCTAGGCAGCAGTCTAATGACTGAAGCTTGAAAAAGAAAAGAGGATAATAAAAGAGGATAATAATTGGTCTCTTTGCCAAACCACAAAGTTCCAACAGCTGTTGATGTACAGAGCTAATTAAAAGTTAGCCGTCTTGATTGTTACTTGTAGAGTTGAAACAACTACAAGTGGGAGGTTTTGGTTAGAAATTGCTTGGATAATCTCAGCTGACTGAAGTTGTTCAATCCATCTTATTAGATATGTGACATCTTAATTTATGGGGTAGATGTAGTGGAGTGAAGACAAGTAGTGGTGGTGGTGGTGGTGGTGGTAAATGAGGGAAAAATTAAGACAAAAAAGAGAAAGAAGTAAATGAAGAAAAAGAAGATGAAGAACAGGAGGAAAAAGAAGGTAATGAAAGAAGGAGGAGGTGAAGAAGAAGAAAAAGGCAAAGATGAAAAATGAAAAGAAAATTACAAAGAAAATGATGACATAGAAGGAGGAAGAAAAGGAAAAGAAGACAAAAACCCAAAGTAAGTTGAAGAAAATTCTTACCCTGTCTTTTTTAAGAGTGGTTTGGTTTCCCTCATCTTTGCTTTCTTTTGGCGGTGGTTGCCATTTCTTCTTTCCCCCTCCAATTTTTTTGTTGAACTCATTGGCAAGATTTTCATCAATCTCCAGCTTACCCACTTCAACAGTTTGTTTCTTGTACTCCTGGGCCGGTGGTGGCCATACCACTTTGCCAACGCGGACATGACGAACGGTTCCTTTGATGTCGGGAAATATCCCCGGAATGTTTTCCTCGGCAAAAATATCCTCTAGCGGTTGTGGTGGAGGAGGAGAAGGAGGAGGAGGGTGTACTTGTTGTTGTCGCTGCTGTTGTTGTTGTTGTGGTGGTGGTGGTGGTGGTGATTGTCGTTCTACTGCAAAGGAAACATTGTTATGTTGTGTGCTCAGTAACGATGTTTCTGCAGGATTCACTACGTGCCCATTGACAGTTACCTCTTCTGATGTCTGTCGATGAACTGGGACTGATTTTGAGCTGACAAAGCTGTTTGTCTTTTTGACATTGTTGCTGGAGTTTTCCTTCATTTTTGTCACAAATGGTTTTACTTTATCAGAAGAAGACAAGAATTCTCTTCCAGCATCATCCTCATCTTCCTCGGTACTTCCGGCAGAGCCGTTACTTATAAATGATGAGTGTCTTCCTTTAGGTGACTTTATGATGTAAGATGCTGAAATTTAAAAGAGCAGAATAGAATGAAATGAAATGAAAAATAAGCAAGTTATTTATAATCCTTTCTACTATAGGCATAACGCCTGAAATTTTGGGGGTTGATACATCGATTATATCGACCCCAGTATCCAACTGGTACTTATTTCATTGACCCTGGTGGAATTTGAACTCAGAATATAAAGATGGATGAAGTGCTGCTAAGCATTTTGTCTGGCATGCTAACGATTCTGCCAGCTCACTGCCTTAAGCAAGTTAGATATAATATAAGTCCTTAATTATTACCTTCGCCTTAGAAAAGGCGGAGGTATTGTTTTCAGTTGTGTTTGTTGCTTGTCCATGGACAAGATATCTCAAGAACCACAAGATGGATTCAGATGAAACTTTCAAGGATGTTTGGCCTCATGACCGACACAAACTGATTAGATTCCTGTTTTTTTTTACTTAATTTTTGAGAGTGGTGGGGTTATTTTTAGTATTCTCGTTTGTGTCAGCAGTCAAGTTTATTTCAGATATTCTCATTTTAAAAATCATCTCTGGCTAATCGTTGAGAGAAGGTTGGTGTTGCCTTGGCAGGGGTTTGCGCTCTCTGAGTGCTCTTGTTATTAGATTTTGGCTTTGCTTTAATTTACACAAGTTGCATCCATGTCTCAACCACAGATATCAATGGACAAGAATTTTCATCTGAAGAGGCAAACAGGTAACAAGTCATACAATAAAAAAAATAACTAATGTATGTTTGTGTGTTCATAAAAGTTTAGCAAAATATCAGAATCATTATCACACTGGACAAAATGCTTTGTGGCAATTCATCTGGTTCTTTATGTTCTGTGTTCAAATTCTGCTGAGGTCAACTTTCCCTTTCATTCTTTTGGGGGTAAATAAAACAAATGCCAGTTGAGCACTGGGTTTGAAGTAATCAGCAAGCCCCTACTAACATAAATTTCAGGCCTTGTGCCTATAGTTGAAACTAGAAAGACTGCAAGCTGGCAGAGTTGTTAGTACACTGGACAAAATACTTTGCTGCGTTTCCTCCAGGTCTATGTTATGAGCACAAATTTGGCCAAAGTTAACTTTGCTTTTCATCCTGAGAAGGTTGATAAAATAAGTACCAGTTGAGCACTGGGGGCCAATGTAATCAACTTGCCCCTCCTTCAAAAATTTCAGGCCTTGTGCTTATAACAGAAAGGATTATTATTATTATTATTATTATTATTATTATGTAGTAGTCTTATTTTTATCATGTACTTTCACTGCATTACCGAGCGCAGCTCTGTGTGCCTTGGGTATGTGCTGTGGTTTGCTGTGATGCTTTTATTTTTACTGTATTGAAAGTGTTTTACATAGGATGTCTGCAAGTGCCTAGTAGTGTTATTTTCTGTATATTAAATATACTTGTAAGTCCTGGTGTCTTTGTTATGTATTTGTCTGAATGGTTTTTTTTTATCATATTTAATGCACCTGCTATTATTATTACCAGCTCCAGTCAAACTGACTAACCCATGCCAGCATGGAAAGCAGGCATCAAATGATGATGATGATGTCACAGTTGCACATGTCTTTGCATTGACACTGCTAAGGCAGCAGTAATGTTTGTGTATGTCCTGTTGCTGTTGTTGTTGGCACTCCGTCGCTTACGACGTCAAGGGTTCCAGTCAATCCGATCAACAGAACAGCCTGCTCGTGAAATTAACGTGCAAGTGGCTGAGCACTCCACAGACACGTGTACCCTTAACGTAGTTCTCGGGGATATTCAGCGTGACACAGTGTAACAAGTCTGGCCCTTTGAATTACAGGCACAACAGAAACAGGAAGTAAGAGTGAGAGAAAGTTGTGGTGAAAGAGTACAGCAGGGTTCGCCACCATCCCCTGCCGGAGCCTCATGGAGCTTTTAGGTGTTTTCGCTCAATAAACACTCACAACGCCCGGTCTGGGAATCGAAACCGCGATCCTATGACCGCGAGTCCGCTGCCCTAACCACTGAGCCATTGCACCTCCATGTTATGTAGCACCAAGATTTCAACATGCAAGATCTAGTGCAATAAAATACCTCACAAATAAGGTTGAGCATCAGGAAGGGCACCTAGCTGCAGAACACAGTCTCAATAAGGCTTGTTTAATCTACACCAGTACAGAAAAAGTGAATGTATACAATACTGATGATGATGATGATGATTATAACTGCATACCAACACTGTTTCAGCTGTAAACAGGGTAGGTGGCCAGGAGGGATTGTCTATGTTCAGCTTGAGGAATGCAAGTAACTACAGCAATATCATTTATTGACTTGTGGGTGGGGCATAGTAATCTAGCTGGCTTATCTCATAGCAACATTGTATCCCTGTATGTTACAAACATAATATCTCATATAGAGGTGCAGGCATGGTTTGGTGGATACAGTATTTGCTTCATAACCCACATGGTTTCAGGTTCCAGCCCATTTTTTGGCACCATGGGCCGACCAGTGATTTATGAGTGAAATTTAGGAGTTACATATACTTTTTTTTTTAATAAGCTTGACTCAACTCCATATGACTTAAAATTTTGTGAGCATGTGGACATATCAAAATATTATTATTATTATTATTATTATTATTATTATTATTATTATTATTATTATCATTATTATTATTATTATTAATAGGGTGGCAGGCTGGCATAATCATAAGCATGCTAGATGATGCTTCACCATCTTCACATTTTGAGTTCAAATTTCGCCGAGGTCAACTTTGCCTTTTATCCTTTTGGGGGTCGATAAAATAAGTACCAGTTGAGTACTGGGGCTGATGTAACTGACTATCCCCCTTCCCCAAATCTCAGGCCTTGTGCCTCTAGCACAAAGGATTATTATTATTATAATTATTATTACTATTTATTATTATTATTATTATTATTAAGATGATGAGCAGGCTGAATCATTAGCATGCTGCGTGAAATGCTTTGGGGCATTGCATCCATCTTTACATTCCAAGTTCAAATGCTGCTGGGTTTGACCTTACTTTTCATCCCTCAAGGGTCAGTGAAATAAGCACCAGTTGAGCACTGGGGAACCTCATCCCTTGAAATTGCTAGCCTTGGGTCAAAATTTGAAATCCTTATTAAGGTGGTAAGCTAGCAGAATCATTAGCATGCTGGGCAAAATGGAACATTTCATTTGTCTTTACATTCAATGATTGCGAGTTTAAGAAGTTCACTTCCCAACCATGTGGTTCCAGGTTCAATATCACTATGAGGCATCTTGGGTAAGTGTCTTCTACTACAGTGCTGGTTGACAAATGAGTGAAATTGTAAGAAGGAAACTGTACAGAAGCCTGTTTTGTGTGTGCATGTCGGTGTGTATGTGTTGTCATCATTGGTTTAACATCTACTTTACTATACTTTCATGGATCAAAAAGAATTCATTGAGGCAGATTTCCTATGCATGGTTGCCCTTCTTGACACCAACCATCACCTACAATCCAAGTAAGGTTCATATTTCTCCATAGCTGAGAGAATGGAAGCAAGGGGCATTGATTCTATTGTAGTTAGTGACATTCAATTACAACCATTGAATGATGCCAAGACAAAGAGATGAAAGCACTCATACACATACAGCCATGCAAACACATACATGCAAGTGTGTATATACATATACATACATACATATACATACATACATACATATATATATATATATATTATATACACACACACACACACACATAGACATATAACTACACACACTATACATATATAACTACGATGAACCAAGGCTTTAGTTGATCTGGGGCTATAGAAGAAATTTGCCCAAGGTGCCATATGATGGGACAGAACTCAAAACCAAGTGTTTGGGATGCAAGCTTCTTCATGCACCCATACCTGTGTGTGTGTGTTGTTGATATCATAAAAATTTGATAAACTTTTGAGACAGCATAAAATAATTCTTTTGTCAGAACTTAGCTCTCAAGGTACATCACATAAAGCTATGAACAATAACAGAAAAATTGAATTGGAAAATCCCTTTAGGATAAAAAAAAAGTTGAAGGTTGCTTGCAGGACTTTTTCTATCCATAATGGTTTTTCAATCCAATATCTACATTCTATTATTTATAGCTTTATGCGTTGTGTCTCTGGATCCAATATTAAAAAAAAAAGGATTATCATACATATATGTATGTATACATGTATGTATCAACCATATACACTTAATGCATATGCTTTGTGTATTTGCCAGCAGACTGCAATTTGGCATGGTGAAGAATACATAGTCAAAGTGCCAGGTTAAAACATCTGAAAGTCATGGATAGGTGAGATAACACACTCCAAATCCCATCCAGTAGTGATGGACATCAACGTTTTGCCACTTTTGTGGCTTATCAACATTACACACCCAAACAGGATTGGAGATGACTCATATTGCCAGTCCACAACTTGTATGCATATAGCAGGAAAACTATGTGCGGGTATGCCATGACAATGCACACTCTAGAATAAATTCAAATATGGGACAGAAGCAGTGCTGGTGTAATAAACATTATCGTAATGTATATGCATTGTGTATTTGCCATTAGGCTGCAATTTGGCATTGTGGAGAATACTCTCTCAAAGCGGTGGATGTTAAAACATCTTACAGTTTTGGAAAGATGATATATCTAAACACGCATTGCTTGTCAAAATGCCTCTACAGATCATGTGGGGTATTGAAGCGGCACTTGAACAGTCATACTATTAGGAGGACAGAAAATGGAGCCAATGCTGAAATGAGACATTGCTGCAGTATAAGGGATCAGCATTTCAAATTCTTTACAAGGCTTAAAAATCATTTAAGGTCTCTTGCTGGGAATAAGCAATTAGAGATACAAGAGAAAAAGCTCTGCAAGAAGTAGACAGCCACCATATGTGTGTGTGTGAATATGTGCATGCTTGCATGTGTGTTTTTGTTTGTATCCTCATGTCTGCATTTACTACTTCTTCAATGTAGAGACATTGTTTATGTCTACTGTAAACAAAATGTCTGACAGCAATTAGCTGTGTGAAGGTAAAGATGAGAAATCAAATATTTTACTTGAAAAACAATTGTTGGCATCAAAAAGGGTATCCAGCCTCAAGATATTTCATCCAATCTATGACAGCATGGAAAATGTTGTCAACTTACTGTCATTTCTGTCAACTTGTTCATTACTGTCAACTGATATTGCTATCAACTTGTTTGTTGTCATCATTACTTTTACCATAACAACATGATAAAAACAATGATGACAATGAAGAATGATGACATCAAAAGGGAATTCCAGGTGAGAGAAGAATTGGAACAGCTTTCTGATTGTACTTACGCTGATCAAAAACACTTTTCTTTGCTGGTTTGGGAAACACTTTTGGTGGAACTTTAGAGACGTTGTTTGAATTGGTTACAATTGTTTCACTATTGGTGGTTGTTGAATTTAAGACGGTTGGATTCAGAAGCAGAGGAGTACTCTGTTGAAGTTGGTTCTGAAGCTGTGACAGTTGTTGTTGCTGTAGTGCTGCTTGATACAAAGCATTCTGCTGCTGCTGCTGCTGCTGCTGCTGCTGTAAGGCTGCCTGTACCAAATTCTGCTGTTGAGCTTGTTGCTGCTAAAAACAAATAGAATACATAACAGATTAAGAAAATATAGAAACATCAGAGCATTGCAAGAAGTTCTTACATAGTCACTTGTCTTTGGTCCTGAAACATTTAATTAATTAAACTAAAACATATTTTTACTCGTTATTAGTTTTAGAATAGTGTTACATTTAATTTATGGTGATGGTAATCAGGTTTTACAGTTTCATAATTCTAATTTCAGTACAAGGCCAGCAATTTTCAAGGAAGGTAGAAGTGGATTACATTGATACCAGTGCCTTTTTTTTCACATTTTCATAGCAGCATTTCTTATAAAGACACAAAGTCAAAGACATTTCTTGCTTTTTTACTTTTTACATGACTTAGAGGCAGAGCTGGTTCAAGGTGCTGGCAACTCAGGTAGCCACCCAGGATACCATGTAATAGGTGCACCATGGAGGCCATAACAAAGAAATTTCCACAAATATCAGCTTGTATATAACAAAGTTCAGCTTGCCCGAGGCACCAACAACCCTAGAGCCAACCTTGCTTGGAAGGGAAGGGCAGTGCTCATGACACTTTTCCAGGTCTTCATGGAGGAAGGATGGAAGGCTATTTTGAGATGGAAATCTAGGCTGAATGCTGGCCACACAATGTACTCCACTAAATGGATCCAAGGGCCCAATGTTCGTGTTAAACCAGGTAACAGAAGAAGTCTAACATATCTACAACCAACAATGGTCTCTCTAGCAGATTTGTACCAAATTTCACTGACGACTATATGTAGAAATCTCTTGCCAAAGATGCCACTCAGTGGACTCAAACTCCTAAACCAAAATATCTGTAATACAAACCTCCCAACTACACAGCAAAGTCTATGATCAATATATCTGCTTTTGAAGCACAAAACTAGAAATTATAATTAAATATAAATATCATTAACTGAGAAAGATATTTAAGAAAGAAGAGCCATGATAGTCACTACTAAAGGACAAAGCTTTCACATTAGTTAAATCAACCATAGTATATGGTTGACTTACCGAATGTTTAAGCTTTCTCCATTCACAATGACTATCATCAAAGTAGAGCAACGTGTAAGTTTTCTCCATTCACAATGACTATCAGCAAAGTAGAGCAACAAAACTCAGTACTATTTATCATTTACTCCTCTGTACTACTGTTTTATCTACTCAACCTGATATATTTTCATAATAGAAAAGCAGATTTAGAGGAAAAATAAGGACAATGACAAAGGATTTTGAAGATTATAGAAGAATTTAAAACTTTCCATGAGCACTTGCTGAGTCTATTGTGAGCATTATTTCATAAGACAGTACAGGTGTGTTTCAAGATATTATCAGTTTATATTGAGTGGTGCAGGTAACAAGCATAGAAGTTTAATTTGCTGTAATTGTTATATAATTCTGATAAAAAAATAACGGTGATAAGCTGGCAAATTGGTTGACTTGTTGAAGTGTTGAATAGAATGTTTTGCAGTATTTTCTTTTATTTTTAACACTCCGTACTACTCAAACGCAGATATAATACTCAGTATTCACTGTTCAACTACCCTGTTAAACCAACACACATCTCTACGGTAAACCAACACAGTCAAGCTAACACCTTCAACTACCCCTTTGACATTTCACTCAGTTCTTGTTTATTGTAATCGGTTAGTCCACCTTCAGTCACTTGGGGGTGTTCAGGATTCTCCCATAACAGTGCCTATGTGTACCTTTGACTTGACGTCGTGTCATAGTCGTTCATGATCATCTCCATCACGCAAACGATGTTGCTTATTTCCAGTCTTCGATGGTGAAATAATACCTTAACTTAGAAACAAGGGAAGTTTGGCAACAAGAAAGGCATCAGCCGTAGAAACAGCAGCAACTAACACTGACAATGATTTTAATTAAACTCAAAGCCACAAACTGTGATGTGGAGGAAATGTAACCGACAAAATCAACCCCAGTATTTAACTGGTACTGTTTTATCGAAGCTAGGAAGATGAAAGCAAAAATAACACAGCATACATTTTGTTTTAAAATAATTGATGTTTTTTAACCCCAGGTCAGTCCTGACCTCTAGCCGTTCCATTCCAAGTGTGACTATCGCATCTATTTTTTTTCTTTATAATTTATTTGACATTGTATTCCGTAAACTATATTATCCAATGTATTATTTCTAAAGATGGCTCAGAGTAATATAACCAACAGCTGACTGCTATTTCTAGCAGGGCGAATGACGGCTAAGAGGATGCTTCGTAATATCATTTACCAGTAAAATTGTAACAAAATATCGAAAGCGAAACTGAGAGTTGCCTCCCTTTACCGCTAGCTCATAATCGTTTATTTTAATAGCACTTCTTCACTTTGATAATTTACTGAATTTCCACGAACGACTCCAATGGCCAGCTGTCTGGAATGTTGACTTAAGGACTGGGACAAAATGTTATAGGTTCAAATCCAATCAGCTGGCTATAAAACGCATGCTGTTGATTTGTGAAGTGACACTGACAAACCACCCTTTTAATTAGTGTTATATACATACACACGCACACACACGATGGTGGGGTACAAACACACACATACACACACACACATATATATATATATATATATATATATATATATATATATATATACAATGGGCTTCTTTCAGTTTCCGCCTACCAAATCCATCCACAAGGCATCAGTTAGCCTAAGGCTATAGTAGATGACACTTACCCATAGTGCCATGCAGTGGGGTTGAACCAAAATCATATGCCACACAACCATGCTTTTTATGTCAATTGCTTCAGGCAGGCTGGATGGTCAGCTGTTTGGTTGATGTTTTTATTGCAATGGTTGAGAGCTGCAGCAACATGTAAAACAGTGGTTCTCAACCATTTTTCCTCCTTTGATTACTTTTCTGTTCTGGTGGATCCCCATAGCCATTTGATATTTAAAAACTAGTTTTATAGATGCTTCTTTCAAAATTGCTATTTTGTTTTTTTTCACACATTAACTTGTGTAGGTTTAACTATGTAAAATGATAGAGAAAGAAACTGAGCTGTTTCTCACAATAAATACATGTAAAGCAGAAATTTTTTCACAGATCCTTAAGATACTACTGTCATCATCATCATCATCATTTAATATCCACTTTCCATGCTGGCATGGGTTGGACCGTTTGATAGGAGCTGACTAGGCAGAAGACTGCATCAGGCTTCACAGTCTGTTTTGGAAGGAGTTTTACAGCTGGATGCCCTTTCTAACACCAACCACCACACAAAGTGGACAGTGGATCCATTATTTACTTTTTTCTTGTTTGGACCCCCAAAAGCCTTACTAGGACCCCCAGGAGTCATATGGACCTGGTGCATATAACTAATTAAAGATCCACACCTTGCACCAACAATTAGTTTTACTATGTCCATCAACTGATGACACTTTGTTGTCACTCAACCCCAGATCACTGCCCTCATCAAACATACATTCACCACACGCAGTCTTAGTGCTTATACAATACTTAGTCCTTACCATCTGGCTGTACAGGGCCTGAGCCAAAACTTGTTGTTGTGCTTGCTGTTGTTGAGCAGCCATTTGTTGCTGAGCTGCCATTTGATGCTGAGCTGCCATTTGATGCTGAGCTGCCATTTGTTGCTGAGCAGCCATTTGTGCAGCTGCTAGCTGCACTGGGTCAATAGTTGATAAAAGACCTGTGTGAAAAGAGAAACAGAATGGTGTATATCAGTGAAATTGTATTGATATAGAGAATGAAAGGGTGTATATACATGAGATTATATGCAGAACTATTTATACACTTATGTATTTATACAGTTATATGCAGAACTATTTATACAGTAATGTAGGTGCTATCATTGTTTCTCTATCATTAAAGGAGTAATTGAGGTATAAACATATAGAAGGTGAATGACAAATGAATAGAAATGTTAAAAGAAAGAATGGGATGAAAAGAATAAAGTGAAAGTTGCAGATATTATTAAGCAAAGGGACATATATTATTTGAAATAGCTGAAAGTGTGTTTCTTCCAATGTAAACACCAGTAAACATGCTGTTGTTTATAAAATTCCTCCCTGATAAGATTGATACATTATTCCACATTATTCTTCCTCTCAGATTTATTTTAATGTATCAATCAAAACATAAGTCAGTAATATGGTGATATAAATGATTTAAATAACATCTTGTGCATTTGTCTCCATTTTCCCTTACTATTATATCTATATATATATATATATATATATAAATACACACACAGATATATGTGTATGAGAGAGCAGTATAAGTGTGTGTATGCAACAATATGTATGTGCACCTGTGTGGTCATTTGCTCTTCTTTATGGAGCGCATAAGAGTTGAAGATGCCTGGCATTTTCTCCTATCAACTGGTGAGCTGTCATTGAGATTTTCAACTAAAATCTTTGGGTACTTGCTTTAAAGATTTCCCATGTCTATCAATGTTTTTGTTTTTTCTTTACTGGTATCAGAAAGTACACAGGGCCAAAAGTGATGCTGCAAGGTATCTCATCTACCACACTAACTTTTCTCCAGTGCACGCAGACATCCATACATACACACATGTATAGATATAAAGGCATTCAATACAACCTGATTTCATGACAAAAAAGGATTACATAGGCCAAGCAAGAGTTTTATCATACCAATGAGACTATCAAGACAACACAGAACTTCATGCACAAAATCCCTTTTCTATCTCACATAAATTGACACTTTTGCATGTGTGTACATATGCATACATTCATATGAGGGAGTGCTGAAAAGTTCCTGGCTTTGAGTAAAAGAAAATACAGGAGGATCACTTAATTATGATTTTGAACATATTCCCTTCTCTGATTCACACACTTATTGCAGTGGTCCTTCAGTTTTTCTAAGCCCCGGAAAAGAACTTGGAAGGTTGGGTCTCCAACCAGACATTTCATGACACCCTTAGAACCAGGAACTTTAACAACCTCGTGGTATATATATATATATATATATATATATACTTAGGGTGGGTCAAAAGTAATGTAGCAAAACATTTGCCATTTAAGATATTTTTTTAAATATGCAATGTGTGTATATATATATATATATATATATATATATATATATATATATATATGTATGTATATACTTAATGTTAATGTTAAAAGAAAAAGAGGGTTATTGTGCTTAATTGCTGACAATTTTATACTAAATTCTTTATTAGCTGCCAACTAATTAATTCGCTAATGATTAGTTGGTTAAATACTTAATGACTAACTGATGATCGCTGATAACAATTGATTACTTGGTGATTAATTCCTTGGTTAGAGTATTACTAATTGGTAGCTGGAGAGAATGTGTATGGGTATGCACGTATGTATGACTAATTAGTGTTTAGTAACAACAGGTGAGAGATAATTAGGTTGACTGTGTAGTCTTACCTGTTGTGACAGGCATTGTTACAGGTGAAGTAATTGCAGGTGTTGTAACAGTGAGTGGTGGAAAGAAGTTGGACTGCATTGGTTGTGTTGGAGCCAACAATGGACTTAGCGGTATTGTAGTCTGGAAAAATAAGAAAGAACAGTTTACAATTTAGTAGAAATGTAAGGTGGCAGGCTGGCAGAATAAACCATAAAATATACTTTTATCTTTGGACAAGATATCTCAAGAACTGCTATATGGATTCAGATGAAACTTTCAGGGATGTTTGGCCTGATGTTTGGCACAAACTGATTAGATTGTGAGATCGATCCAATACTGGACAAGGATTCTGGATTATTTTCTGTGTTTTTTTTACTTAATTTTTGAGAGTGGTGGGGTTCGTTTTTAGTATTCTCGTTTGTGAGAGCAGTCGAGTTTATTTCAGATATTCTCATTTTAAAAATCATCTCTGGCTGATCATTGAGAGGACATTGGTGTTGCCTTGGCAGAGGGTTGGTGTTATATCATACTAAGTTGAACTTGAACCACTGAACTCAGACTCCAAATTTGCTTTTGGAAAATAACTATAATGACAGGAATACATCAATAAAGGAGCTTCTATGTGGTTGTTTTGTCTGTTAGAAATAGCAGCTAAACTTCCCTCAAATCACATCCTGTTGTCTTTTTCTCACAGAAGAGATAACACATTGGATAATGTAGTCGTACAGGAACTAAATCTGAATAAAAGACTGCGCTGGTTTGGTCATGTGATGCAGATGGATGAGGACAGTTGCACAAAGATGCGCCAATCACTTAAAGTTAATGGAAGTTGTGGAAGAGGGAGACCCGGGAAGACATGGGACAAAGTACTGAAGGCCGATCTCAAAACATTGAGGCTTATAAAGGAGATGACAAAGGATTGCTGTACTCAAGAAAGCCTGCTCACCACAACAGAAGTGATATCCAAAAACCAAGGTGCCATGTAAAAAGCACGCAATAAACTCTGTAAAATGGTTGGCATTAGGAAGGGCATCCAACAGTAGAAACCAAGCCAAAACTGACTATGGAAACTTGTGTGGCCCCTGGCCTTGCTAGTTCCTGTCAAGCTGTCCAACCCATGCCAGCATGGAAGCAGACGTTAAATGATGATGATGATGGTAGTCACTACAGGAACGTTGTTGATTATAGCGCTGTCACTGGATGAGAAGTGACCAAGGACTAAAGAACAATAATGATTAAGTAAAAGAAAATCATTTTAAACATTCACAGATATATTTGTAATTATAAAAAAAAAGAAGAAAAAAAAAAAGCGATGTCACTGACCTGAGGGCCTTGAGTAAGACCGTTTCCACCGCCTTTGATTCTTGATTGAAGAGATCGTGCATCACTAAGCTCATCCACATTGTCATTTAAAACATTTTCGAAAACATTATCCACCCACTTGGCCCATGTAGAATTACGATCATCTGACATAACTGAGACACTTTCATGGGGAACATTCAAGTGATGAGCTCTTGTTGGTGCAGTTCTCTCTGTATAGCGAGCATTCAGTCTGGTGTCAGCAATATCTGTTTCACTCATGTTGACTGGACTTGGGCTGACATAACGTTTATTCAGTTGTGACTCTTTGTTGAGGTTACTGGGTGCCTGGATGCTGCTGCCATTGGTGGTGGCGTAGTCGCCACTGCTAAGTGGAGAAGCAGCTCGCAATTTGTAATTATGATAACGATCATTGAGGGGACTTTCGTTTGTCAGATCTGGCAGGAAGTCTTCAGCCCGGCGCTGATTTAAAGGGTTTGATACTGAAAATGCAATGTCTTTCTTGGACTTCTTAGAATTAGCCCGAATAGAGGTTTCAAGAGGAAGAACTTCAGGGAAATGTCCTGTAAAAGCCATGTTTCGGTCCTTCTCTGGATCATGAGGACTGCAGTGGGGGAAAAAAAACGATAGCCACATTAAAATACAGAGCTGGTTTAGTGAGCTGTTTTTAATAGATTTGTAAAATATGGAAAAGGTTAATAGGAGTGATATAACCCTGTCTGACCCATACAAGCATGGAAAAGTAGACATTATAATGATGATGTGATGATGATGATGATGATAAAGTTTATTCAAGACATTACACTAGTACTATTTCTATGGCATATCTAAAAATGATCATGGTGGAATATCTTCAATAAAATATATAAAACTCTATGTTTGTGTCATGTATTGAGTACTAGATTTGAAAAGAGCCTCTGTTCATTGAATTCTATGTACAGTGTGCGATGGGTAAATTGTCACCATTTTATATTTTTAATTTTGTGCTTTTGCATTGATTGCTTTTGATTTTGTCAGTTACACGGTGTAGTAGGGTCAGTTGGGCACCGTTTGTGAGAAAAACAGCACCATGACACAATTCACTCTGCCAGAAATTTGGGAACGATATGCTGTACTGCTAAGCATTCCATGGCTGATCCTACAACTCAGTTTCGTACAAGGAATACAATGGAGTGTTAGGTAACAATCTGATTATATAACCATGTGCTCATCAGGGTTAGCCAATATTGAAGGGAATACGGCAACTGATTTCTGATAATATACCCACTCTATTGGCAAATATACGAGTGCATCTTTTCCTTGACTTATGGTCTCTTAAACAACTCATGTATATATATATATATATATATGTTATTCAAGACATTTCACTTAGACCATTTCAAAGTATATGATAGAAACAACAGTAGTGTAATGTCTGGCATTACATATCACCATCTTAATGTCCACTTTTCCAGGCTTGCACAGGCTGGACAGAGTTTATTGAGGCAGGTTTTCTTCAGCCAATACTCTTCCGGTTGCTGACCCTTACCTGTTTCCAAATGAGGTAATATTTCACCCACGGCCAGACATACTTTTTGAAAATATTGGAAATGAAATGACATTCGTTTGCAACAATCATGTGATATCAAACGAGGAAAAGCAAACATACACATACGCACAGACTTCTTTCAGTTTCCATCTACCAGATCCACTGACAAATGTTTGGTCAATCTGGGATTCTTGTACAAAACACATTTGCCCAACATACTGTGCAGTGGGGACTGGACATGGAAATACGTGGTACGGAAGCAAATGTCTTAACCATACACACACACACACACACACACACATATATATATACATACATATGTGGGATTGCTGAAAAGTTCCTGGCTTTAAGGATATTGCAAAAGGCTTGGTTGGGGCCCAACCTTCTGAGATCTTTTACAGAGCTTAGGAAAACTGAAGAACCATTGCAATAAGTATGTTGAATAAAATCATACTTAACTGATCCTTCTGTATTTTCTTTACCCAAAGGCAGGAACTTTTCAGCAACCTCCTCATATGTATATGTGTGTGTGTGTGTTGCCTTTGTGCTTTGTGCTTCAAATAATATTTAATAAAATCACATTTTTTGAGAGTTTTAGTAAAATATGTAGTTTTATAGATATTGAAATATGTTATTATGAAACCAATTGAAATCTAAATATTATCCTTTATATTGTAAAGAGATTTTGATTAGAATTTTAATTTGAATATGAATACATAAATATGAATGGCCATGAGAGGGTTGGCATTAAAAGAAGTAATTTGTAAATATGCCTTTACTTTTCAATCTTAAGTTGATTAATATGAAATTTAATTAACCTATTCATCACCCTACATCTAAAGATGTAACAAAAAGATTTCAATTAATTTTGAAAATCAAAAATTTCAAAGGATTTTGTATAATAACAATGAATTTTTCATGATGAAGCTGATATCTGGAACACAATGAAAGATTTTCACATAAAATTATATGTAAAAAAATAAAAGAAAGGTGGTGCCCCAGCGTGGCCGCTGTCTAATTTCTAAAACCAGTAAAAGAATAAAATAGAAGGTTTTTAATTTTATTAAAAATGGTTAGTTTTTTTTTTAATGTTTTCTTATTACAGAACTAGCTATGGTCTTACATAAGTTGGTTATGAATAGGGGTAAATTATGAAGGAGTTAAATTCTTTTTTTAGAGAAAAGAACAAGACTGACATGTGATGGTTTTCAGGCAGGGCAGCAACACACTGCCCTTCACACCTATCAGAAAGCTGAACCAAGTTAGTGAGTGACTACTACTACTACATTTTCTTCATGGTGTAAGTATTTCTCATTTGAGTTTTAATGTTCACAGCATTAAATGTGTTAATAGCCTTTATTTCTCAATGTGGCTGGTATTCCTGAGCAACACATTGTCAAAATAATTTTAGTTCTTTACGATGACTAGTGAACATTCTTGTTGCACTTACTGAGTTCCTTGATTATTACTTTGGAATGTATCCTGACGTTTAAGCTTTACTGATGAGGTCTCAACAGGATTGAAATCTACCTCAGGTTCTCTCCCATGTCTGCTGAAACAATTAAAATAATATCTATCAATGGCTACAAATACTGTTTTTTCTTTCTTCCTTTTTCACCTCTTCATAAAATTATTTCCAGTTAGCTTTTATTGACGTTCATTCCATTTAATGGATGTACTGAATGAAAGAATGACTGAACAGAAAACTTTACCTGCTGGAACCAGTCCTTCTCCCAACTGGTCCTGCTGTATGGTCTGTGTAGACAAATGTGTATGACTTACACACAGGGAAGCCTTGGACGATCTCTATCTCAGAAATCAGATCCAACACATAATCATTCCCCATCAGCTCATAGTAGTGAGGTCCTTCTTCCAGTGCTACAGTCCAGCCACTGTGATTGTCATACATATTTCTGTGGACAAAATACATCATCTTGTTAGAGAGAGAGAGAGAGAGAGAGAGAGTACTGTAGTCTGGCAAGAACAGTATAATGTACGAGATGCTAAAAAGTTTCTGGCTTTAAGGGTATCATGGAAGGCCTGGTTGGAGGCCCAAAATAAAATATAAGATAAAAAGAATGTCAACTTTTATTATATTCATTATATATATTGTTTCTGGTATAAATTAATATTACTAAGAAATATTACCGGTCCCTGGCACACTGGGGGAAAAAAAACTGCCATTATGCCACATCAGATAGTTTGAAAAGCACCGACTTGGAACAATAAAGGACTGATGCTTGTCATGACAATGACCGTTTGACCAACAATCAGTGGTGTAGCTAAGAGTGGAGCAAGGAGAGGAGCAACCACTGGACCCAAGCACATATTTCAAAGTTGGCACCTTTCTAGCAAAGCAATTTTTTAAAAACTCTTTCATTACCTATATCAATAGTGGCAAGTTTCATACATATTATTATGACATTGATAGTGAAACATGAAATTAATGAATGTAGAACACAGTTAGGCATATCACAACTGAAATATTGAAATATTTTGAGTAATAGAAGAGAAATGGGTTAAAAGTTGTTTGGTTGTGTGCCATGGTGCTATGCCTCAGCCAACAATGTTGCTTGTTTATTATTGTTTGGGACAAAGATTTAATCTTTAGCCACAGTGTTTGATGTAATATTAGTCC
This sequence comes from Octopus bimaculoides, assembly GCF_046866305.1. Taxonomy (NCBI): domain Eukaryota; kingdom Metazoa; phylum Mollusca; class Cephalopoda; order Octopoda; family Octopodidae; genus Octopus; species Octopus bimaculoides. The sequence continues at coordinate 9,927,188 of NC_142943.1, forward strand.
AGCCAATCAAACAGAATAGTGAGTGAGTGTGTGTGTGTGTGTGTGTGTGTGTGTGTGTGCATGTAAGTTGTATACCTTTGATCCAGTAGGTTGGCAGCAAATCTCTCCCCTGTAATCCATGAATCTACATGGCCGATTTGTGTAACATCTGGAGAAAGACAAAATCAAAAAAGACTATTAGAAAGAACATATTCATTTCAAATTTTAGCACAAGGCCAGCAATTTCGGTACTTGTTTTACCGACCCCGAAAGAGATGAAAGGCAAAGTCAACCTTGGCAAAATGTGAAGACATATGAAATGCTGCTAAGCATTTTGCCTGGCATGCTAATGACTATGCCAGCTCACCACCTTAATAATAATATTAGAACAGATATCAATTGCTGGTAGGGACACTGTATTTTGCTTTGCAACCAAAATGTAGTACCAAATGTGTTAGAGGTTTATAAGACAATATTACGTCTTATTTTGTATTAGAAGTGTGTTGTTTTCATTTTGTTAAGTGTCTCTCTACAGATGTTCTATGGAATTTAGAACCAGGTTGGCTCTAAATTTGAAAGAAAATCTGTAGAGATATACTTAAGGGATGATAACATTAGAGAGGAATAATGGGAACAGGAGAGAGAAAGAGATGGGGAGAAAGAGAGAGAGAGAAGGAGAGAGTGAAAGAGATGGAGATGAAGGGAGAAAAAATGAAAAATGAAAATATAAGATGGAAGGGTGAGAGAGAGAGGGAGGGAGGGAGATGAAGAGTGAAAGAAAGAAAGAAAGAAAACAGGAATGAAAATACAAGAAGGGTGAGAGAGTGTAGAGAGAGAGAGAGAAAGAGAGGGAGAGAGAGAAATTAAGCAAGTGTTTCAGTGGAATATAAATTTCGTAGAAAACAGTTGCTTCATGTATGTATATGTGAGGTTAATGAACATATCTGTAAGGCTCTACATGCAGACAAGCATGGGGAATGTGATTAAGAAGTTCACTCATCATAATTATGTGACTTCAGGTTCAATCCTGCAGTAAAGTCTTTGACCATAGCCTCAAGCTGACCAAAGTCTCCCGAGTGAAATTTGGTTGATACAAACTGTGTGGAAGGTCACTAGAGTAGGAACGGTTTTGTTCTTTGGTGGTGGATATGAATCAGAATCTGGTTTAATATTACAACTGAGCTTTTGGGTGCTTGTAACCTGTGTCCACTCTAGTGTAAGCATTTGAGTTAGGTCTCTGGTCTGAGAGTAACTTCTTCCTTTCTTCTGACCAGTTTCGGAAGCCCTGAAAAAGTCTCACTGATACTATAAATCCTTTTTTAACTATGTCAAGAATAAACTCTAAAAAATTACAAATACACAGTGATACTACACAACTTACAATTGTATATTTCTGTTCTGAGAAGTCACAGCTCTGGAAATATGGATCTATGGATAGAATGCAATAGGAAAGGATCCTAAGGCAGGGTCTTCAAGCCAAGCCAACTGGCAGACCTAGTGGTGAATCGCAAATGAGATGACTGGATATCCTTGATCTCAGTCAGTTACACCTGGGAATCCAGCAGGAAAGTTTAATGACAGATGCTTTTGAGAAGACCCCCATGGAGAATGTACCCCTACAACTCTCCAAGAAACAGTGGGTGGCGAAAATAGATGGATGCCTAGATAGATATTATGTTTAAGTACTTACCATCAGGAAACTTTGCAGTTAAAGCCATGTTGGCCCTCCTTAAAGCTGCTTTCCATTCCAGCAGACAGGGCGGGTAAGTACGGCAAAGTGTTGGCCGTATGTTGAAGCATTGAAGTAATTTATGCTGACAGAACTCTTTGTAGCCATTGTAGCCAAAATCAGACACGTATCTGCACAACAGAGAAGCAAAAAACACAAATTTAGGATGGTTGCTGTTTGTTTTATATATGTTTGTCTTATTTAGTTGGTTTTAAAAAAGTGTCATAGAAGATTGCACCAAGGAACTTACTTCAGTAGATATTTCTTGAGTGTGTCACTTGGAATAACACAACAGAGGCAGAAGGCCAGCAGAAACCAACCCCTCTCACCATTGCTTGCCACTGCGTTCTTCCAAGTTTGGTTGGCCAATTGGCAATAGATTTCATCTCGAAGTTGTTCATCTTGTAAACACTGAAGAAGGAGATACAGCAAAACATGAGGAACAGGAAGGGAAAAGATATGAAGATGGCAGATGAAAGGGAGAGTGATAAAGAAGGAAGTGGTGAGAGAGAGTAGTAGTAAGAGGAAGTAAGAGAAGGAGGGGAGGAAAGATAGGGAGTGAGGAAGAGGAAGTGGTGAAAGGGTGTGAGAAGAGAAAGAGTAGGCTGTAAAAGGAAGTAAGAGGAGAAGTAAGAGTAAGACAAGAAGAGTGTGGTAAGTGGATGTAGGAAGTGGGGGGGAGAACATGAGTGAGAGGGAGAGAGAGAACAAGAGAAGTGACAGTAAGAGGTGGTAAGCAGAAGAGGGGGGGGAAGGGAAGTCAGACAAGGAAAAAGAATTTGAGAGAGAAGGGGTAGAAAAAGAGAGAGAGAGGATGAAATAGAGAAAGAGAGAGAAAGAAAGACATAAAGGTAGAAATACTTCACCTTTTGAATGATATAATCTGCAATGATTTTCTTGCGTTTGTCTGCCATTTTACTATCTGCCATGAATCTCATTATCTGTTAATGATAATTATATTACAATGATGTAGTAAGTTACATGTATTTTGATGAATCAGCAGTATATTCTTTAATTTATTTCAGTCATTTGACTGCAGCCATGCTGGAGCACCATGTGGTCGGTAAGCAAGCTACTTAGCACACAGCCACTCCTGCACTTATATATATATATATATGTATATATATATATATATATATATATATATATATATGGTAAAATTGATACAGTGAACTTACAGTTGGAAGTGGATAAATATTAGTTAGCTGTGTTATATTTAGTTATTTAATAATATAACTTAACCATGATATGTATAACTAGAGTACTCACTGTACTTCAAGATGTATCTAAATATGCTGCATATTTTAAAAATTAAAATTCAAAACTTTAAAAACGTTTGTATTAATGTGTTGTCGTGATTAGTAAAGCAAAATTAACAACACTTTTCTACATTTTCATTCAACTTTTAAACTTTAAAACAGTTTTTTAAATTTTTTTTTTCCATGTAAAGTGCACTAATGATTTTTAGGTTTCCATGAAAAGTGCTCAAGGAATTTTAAACTTTCCATGGAGAGCGAAGTATATTAGAAAATTTTAATATTTAGTGTAAAGTACATTAGTTATTTTTAAATATCTAAATAACGGAATAATAAAGTGCATTGATAAATTTTAACCATCTATACAGAGTGTGCAAATAATTTTAAACATTTCATGTAAAGTATCCAAGTAATTTTTAATTTTCCATGCTAAGTGGGCAAATATTTTTAACATTTCATATCAAGTGTGCAAGTAATTATTGACTTTCCATGCTAAGTGCGCTGATAATTTTTAACTGTCTATACAGAATGTGCAAATAATTTTTAACATTTCATGTAAAGTGTGCGAGTAATTTTTAACTTGCCATGCAAAGTTTGCAGATAATTTCTAACATTTCATGTAAAGTGTGCAAGTAATAATTGACTTTTCATGCAAAGTGTGCAAGTAATTATTGGCTTACCATGCAAAGTGCACTGATAATTTTTAATTCAGCTGTTTATGCAAAGCGCACTGGTAGTTTTTAACATTTCATGCAAAGTATGCTAGTAATATTTGTTTGATCACTTGTGTGTCACAAGATAAAAAAGATAGGGACACACAATGAGTGTTCAGAACAAACCAAGTGCTTAAACTTGTAAAATATTAAGTGCAGGGATGCTGGATCTACATAAGGGTTGGCTATAGACAAGGGGTCAAGCTGATGTAGGTATAAAAGAACAAAATATGAATGGAGAGTCGTGGGGCATCAAATCAATTTATAACATATTTATACATCATATTGAAGAAAATACAAAGATCTTGAAGAAAGAACAAAAAGGCACTCTGTTGGTTACGACGACAAGGGTTCCAGTTGGTCTGATCAATGGAACAGCCTGCTTGTGAAGTTAATGTGCAAGTGGCTGAGCACTCCACGGACATGTGTACCTTTAATGTAGTTCTCAAGGAGATTCAGCATAGTACAGAATGTGACAAAGCTAGCCCTTTGAATTACAGGTACAACTCATTTTTGAGTGCATTGGAGCAACATGAAATAAAGTGTCTTGCTCAAGGACACAATGCAGGAATTGAACTCATGACATTACAACTGTGAGTTGAATACCATAACCATTAAGCCATGCATGTTCACAAGATGTATATATATATATATATATATATATATATATATATGTGTATATATATATACACACACACACATATATATATACATATATATACAAATATCGCAGGAAACCAGGGAGGATCTGGAAGGTAAAAGTTCATGTTTTTTTTTTTGCTGTATTTTCATACTCTGTTATTCTTTTACTTGTTTCAGTCATTTGACTGTGGCCATGCTGGAGCACCACCTTAAAGGGTTTTAGTCACAGAAATCGACCTCGGGACTTATTCTTTGTGAGCCTAATAATTATTCTATCAGTCTCTTTTGCTGAACTACTATGTCACAGGGATGTAAGCACACCAACACCGGTTGTCAAGCAATGGTGGGGTACAACAAACACAGACACAAAAACACATACATAAATACATACGCATGAATATATATGTATGTGTGTGTATATATATATATATATATATATGATGGGTTTCTCAGTTTCCATCTACCAAATCCACTGACAAGGCTTTGGTTGGCCCAAGGCTATAGTAGAAGACACTTGCTCAAGGTGCCATGCAGTGAGACTGAACCCAGAACCATGTGGTTAGGAAGCAAGGTTCTTACCACGCAGTCACACCTGATATCTTTATTCTCATATAAATATGTTATAAGTTTATCCAATACCTTGCGACTGCCTGCTCATATTTTTCTTTGTATTTTACCTACGTTTTTGTTAACATACTGACACACGGACAGACTGTTTCTTACCAGTTTGAATATTGAGAGAGCATGTTTCTTTGATATGTCATTGTTGAAAGTCAGGAAAGTTTCTTTGATGGGGATTGGTACAGCAGCCCAGTTTGCATTCTGCAAAGAGAAAAATTATATTTATTAACAAACTAAAGTTTAGTAAAATGTATGTGATAGTCACCCATATATCACTAGTTGTTGCTATTGCTGAGCCCCGACTGATGAGATCTCATATAGCAAATCTATCAGATCTATGTATAAGGAAGACAATCCAGTAGTGACCATCTAAACTGTTTTCTATTTTTTCAGATATAGTCTGTCTTGGACTACGTTGTTTCATGTGTCCTTCCTTTTCTTTAAGACTGTGGGAAGATTTTGCTGCTATATTTAGCAGATTGAGCAGCTATGTATAAGCTTCCAGTTGCTGTTTTGTTATTATTTAACCACAGATAAACTTAAAGACATTCCAGTTGTGACCATCCCACCTTAGTTGTTTTAGATGTAATACCTCTACGACAACAGTGTTCAATGAGACTGTAAGATGTGATTTTGAGGTATATTAGATTGTTAATTTTAACATGTTGAATGACTATATAGAGAGATCCCCCCTCACTAATTTGTCATGTTATAAGTTAATACACTTATAAAGTACATGCTTGCGGTTAAGTTACAAGAACTACAAAAGGAAATATCATTAGTTCCAATTTTTCCCCAGTTGATTGTACTTTGAAGTGGATTTAGTTATAAACAGGATTAAAATATTCCAAGGAAAATTAATTGAAGATAAACGTTTTATGACATATTTTTTAATTTTAAATCCTCTGACTGCGAGTCCGCTGCCCTAACCACTGGGCCATTGTGCCTCCAGTTACTAACTTAGGTTAACCTTAATAACACTGAAATCATGGAACACTGTATTTTATGAAATATATATATATACCTTTGAATGGTTTTAGTAGTGCAACCCACCTGGTGATGAGCCATATCTTTCACAACCCACTTCTCAAAAATGGTTGTCCATGCCTGAATTAAACAGAATTAAATCTCAGACCCCCCCTCCCCCCAGCAGTGGTTCTCAACTGGAGTCAATATGACCCCTGAATGTCCATATAAAATTTTTGGGACTTCACATAACAAAATAGTAAATTGGGGATCCACAATAATATTTTAAGGGCCCCTGAAAAACTTTGCTTTAGATGCATATATTTGTATGTATCACATACAGGTTTCTTTCTCCAACATTTTTCATAGTTTAACCTACATAAGTTAATGTGTGAAAAACAGAAGAGGAAATTTGAAAGAAGTTTCTATAAAACTAGTTTTAAAACATTGAATGGATATGGGGGTCCACCAGAATAAAATAATAATAAAAAAGGTCCATAGATAGAAAAAATGGTTAAGAATCCTTGCTCTACAGGGATCTTCATCAACAGGCATGTTGTCTGGTTGTAAAACTGACCTTGAAATATACCCTGACGTATTTAGTGAATGGGTGGGCATTGATGTCGGTCGGTAGTTGGTACTTCATGTCTATTGGTACCACAGTGCCAGCAACTGTAGTGATGTGTTGGTCAGCATGGACAGGATTGTTATCTGGAAATACAGTTTAATCGTGTGTTTATATATATACATACACATATATATATGAATAATAACAATAAATGGAGCAAAATGCATATAAGTAAAAGTTCCTTTAATTCCGACACATGTTTCAAAATATATGAGAGCTCTTCTACAAAGAAGTAAGGGCTGGTGGAATTCCACATGTATTCATCTTCAGGGAATCAACATATAAAAGCAAGACAAATACGAAATGATGAGGTAACTTACGAGCTAATATACATTCATGCATATATATATATATATATATATACATGAATGTATATTGCAAGACAGTCAAAACTATTTCACTCATTATATGCATATACTCCATTATTCTCCATATATGCACATGTATGGAGTAATAAAATGTGACACATAGATGATAAAAATCCTAAATAATAAAGAATACATAACCATGCACAGATGCATAAAATTTGTCACTGTCACATGCACACATTTACTATCATTACCCCCCCCCCCACATATTTGCAGTCATTACTCTCACACACTCACTATAATTACCCCTACATATGTATAGTCATTACCCTCAAATATTCAATATCATTACTCACATACATTCACTATTATTATCTCTACATATGCATAGTCGTAACACCCACATATTCATTATCATTACCCACCACAGATTCATTATCATTACCTATACAAATTTATTCATGTATAACTCAGTCACACCTACAGACTGAGGTACAAAAATACTTGTATGCATGCATATTATGCATACATACAAGCATAGATTTATACATTTTCTATAGACTTTTGTGAACAATAGCACTGTCAGTTGTAGGCATCCAATAAGCCAATCATAACTTCACAGCGTTTACAATGGTGAGGAGCACAAGGAAGTATCTATGCAGTCAGGTTGGTAAAAATGCTATTAGTAGTTTATGTTTGAAGGTACCAGTTTATCTGTTTTCTTACTGATATTTAAAAAAATATATGGAAAGCTTCTGCACAGTTTCCATCTACATTTCCCACTCACAAGGCATTGGTAACCAGAGGCTATTGTGAATTACCATTGTCATCATCCTCATATATATATATATATATATATATATATATATATATATATATATATATATATCATCATGTTTCCAACTTCGCCTTACTGGCACTTGTGCCGATGGCATGTGAACAAAACATTGGACTGACTCCTGTGCAGGTGGCATGTAAAAGACACCATATGAGTGTGGTCGTTGCCAGTACCACTGGACTGGCCATCGTGCCGGTGGCACATAAAAAGCACCCACTATACTCTCGGAGTGGTTGGCATTAGGAAGGCATCCAGCTGTAGAAACTCTGCCAGATCAGATTGGAGTTTGGTGTAGCCATCGGGTTCGCCAGTCCCCAGTCATATTGTCCAATCCATGCTAGCATGGAGAGCAAAAGAAAACAATTTTATATTTTTACTTACTTTGGTCTTTGGACAAAACATGCGCCAGCTCCCCTGGGATCTCCATGTTGGCAATTACACTTGCTTCGTTACTCATTTTATCCTACAAGACAACAATGTGAGATTATCGTCAACAGATTAAAGCCATATTCCAAGATACTTTTAAAAAGAATATTAAGGCATAAGAAAACATTAATTATCTTTGACATCTTTATTTCAAACTTTATCAACAAATAACTCACCATGTAATAGCCATTTTATTAAACTCTATACCCAGTTGCACCTGTATACACACACACACACACATACATACATACATACATGCATGCATGCATACATACATACATACATACATACATACATACATACATATATAAGTCAGTATAGAAAGAAGTTGTTCTTTCCTAGAGATATATTATCCAAGCATACACCAGTGTTGCACTATTATGGATTAACGGTACTGGAAATTTTGCATATGTATATGTACTAGTGTTTATCAGTGGTTCTTCTTCAATGTCAGTACTTTGCACCTCTGAGATTCCAGTTGTCGCTATGGAGATTTTCAACATTCTCAATATAAGAGAAAAAAGTTTAAAACTTTTTTTTCTTTGCATTTTAAACATATCTATATAAATATATGAGTCCTCTATAATGAATCCATAAACACATATAAGACATCTAAAGGGTATACTTTTTTCCCCCTGAAGATATTATGCTCAGGTCATATAAATTTGATATTCACTTGATATTTATTGAGTATTAATTGAAACAGCTGTAAAGGATGATGATTAATTTGCTGTTAATAATAAACAATTATTAACTTCCCAATCTCCATTTTCTTTTTCTACTTTATATATATATATATATATATATATATATATATACATACATACATACATACATACATACATTCTTTCTTTTATTCTTTTACTTGTTTCAGTTATTTGACTGCGGCCATGTTGGAGCATCACCTGAAAGAGTTTTAACTGAACAAATCAACCCCAGGACATATTGTTTGTAAGCCTAGTACTTATTCTATTGGTCTCTTTTGCTGAACTGCTAAGTTATGGGTAATGAAATTTGATAGTGGAGGAGGTAGGGTTGGTGTGGTGAAAGAGTCATAGATTTAACCTTCACCATCATGACCACCACCATCATATTTTTTCTTCACCTCATCATCATATCTCGTCACCCCACCCACTGGCATATTTCATTCCACCCTACTGTTTAGGGTAAACATCAGTTTGCTGAGAGTGTTGTACTCCATCTCTGAATGCAGGAGTTGATGTCTCATTAAGCAGTAAAGCAGTTATGTAGGTGTTTTGGCCTCTCCCACCATGACACCAGAGCTGCCTGGGGCCACCCACCAATGAAGGCAATCAAACTCCTGCACGACAGCATGAAGTTTGCTGAGTCAAATTTTGTAACTTTGGGCCAGATGTTTCTACCATCCTCAAAACAACTCGGTCCTTCCTCACCACCACTACAACTGCCTCCCCCCCTCCCCCCCCCCCACACACACTGTTCCATTTCTGCTGAGCTGAAGAGTAAAAAAAAAAATGAATTCCTACTTGATTATTCTCCTTTACTTTTGGTTTATCGTCCTCAATGTCTTTTCTCAAGTTTATTTCTTGCAGCATCTACAATAAAAAGAATCCCAATGGTTAATGTAATATAAACACATAGAAAAAAAGGTTGTTTCTATAATCAACACCCCACCGCGCTCGACAGAGATGTAAACCAGAGTAAAAGCTAACAATGGCTGATGCCTCATGGACAAAAAGCAGAAATAAAAGATCTGATTTTAGCTAGACAGGAGGCCAATGCCAAACCATAAAATAATTACAAATATAAATATAAAAAACGAAACAAAGAAGACATAGGTATAGCTGTGTGGTTAAGAAACTCATTTTGTGTCTATATGTGGTTTTGGGTTCAGTATTGTGCTTCTGAAGACTATGTTTTCATGTACCAGATATTAAGCACTATGAAATAACAAGAGAAAAGGGATCACGCAAACATACATCAGAAAATATTTCAGAATGACAAAGGGATCATAGTCTTGGATATGTCAATCAACACAGGTAAGGAAAGAGATCAAGGCTAACTGGTTGGATATTGTTGTTGAGGACTATCAGAAGAAAAAGTGCATCCTAACTGAAATATCAGTTTCAGTAAATAATATATTTGTTTTAAAACAAATTGGAGAAATTATCCAAATATAAAGATCTAAAAATAGAGAAAAACCAGACTGACAACAAACAACAAAAACAATCCTTATTACAACAGATGCCTTAAGAATGATTGAGAAAACATTCATAGAAATACATAACTAAAACATCAGGACTTGCAAATATGGAACAGCATACAGAAAATATTACTGCTAGGCACTGCACACATAATACATAGGGTACTATCAACATAAGGGAAAATACAGAAGTCAAACAAAATACTGCAGGTATGAAAGATGCAATGAGCTGTGCTCAGTATTACAGTGCAAGCAAACAATAGAAAGAAAACTACTGATTAATATAGGAACAGGGCCTGAAATTTAGTGAGAGATGGGGTGAATTTATCTGATTAAATGAGACCCAATACGTGACTGCTATTTCAGGCTTTTAGTTTTTCCTGGATAAAAGATAAAGTTGGCTTCATCAGGATTTGAACTCAGAACATAAAGAGGCATATCAATCACCCAAAGTATATGTTCTGACACTCTAATAATTCTGCCAATCCACCACCATAATAATTGTTTCCACTTTAGGCACAAGGCCAGAGATTTTGAAGGAGAGATTAGTTATTTTACTTCCACTTTATATTACTGACCCTAAAAGGATGAAAGGCAAAAATTTATTTTGATAGGTTTAGAACTCAGAACAAATATTGGTTTCAAATTTTGGCACAAGGCCAGCAATTTTCGGGCGAGTGGATAAGTCAGTTAGATTAGCCCCAGCACTTAACTGATACTTATTTTATCGACCCTGAAAGGATGAAAGGCAATGTCAAACCTCAGCAGAATTTAAACTCAGAATGTAAAAGCAAACAAACTGCTGCTAAGCATTTTGTCCAGTGTGCTAAGAATTCTGTTAGCTCACTGCCTTATGTTATAATAATAATAAGTAGAATATAGCCATTTCTGTCTTGTTTATGAATTAAGAAAAGAAAAACAAAACGATAATAGCCTGGTTGTTGATAATAACCAAACTTCTCTGTTAGCTTATGTTGACACTGATTTTATCGCTGATTTACTATGGGACTGATAAAACAAAATGTCCTAAGAGTTCTTTATCAAGAATCCAGTTCTTGACATAGTTACCTGTTGGTAGGCTTTCCGTTGCACGTACATACGATATGTTGCTTGAGTTTGAATGAATCCATTTTTGAGAACTCGAAGCTGATTTCTGAAAAGCAAGAAGAAAAAAAAAAATTATAATTAATTTTGAGGACCAATTTATAATGTGTTTATAGGGGTCAGTTTGGGTATATATACCCATGCCTTATTTCACACGAGCATTGTTTTTTTGTTCTCTTCTCTATGCTTAAGTGATCCAGGCTTGGTCAGCCATCAAAGAAGTCACAAGAATCGACCCCATGTAAATTAGGATACAGTTTTTGTTCACAATGGAACATATGCAACCTGTGTAAAGGGGTGATGTTCAGTTGGAGGATTAAAAGGACTTCATACAGTGGCACCGATTCCTTCTGCCAGTCAGCACAACTGTATTAACCATTGCTAGAAAGTGTCATTGATAATGCAATGTGAGGCCCTTATATGACTCTTGAGCCCCACCAAAGATTTGCCCATTTTATTGTATTTGCTTATATGCAAGAAAGCATATACATATATATACATACATGCATATATATATATATATATATATATATATATATATATATATACACACACACACACACACACACACACCATAATTCAACGTGTAAAAGGAACACTTTTTTGTCAAAAATTAGGCTAAAAAATATGGGAGTTTCTTATACATACTGAAATGTGGTGTGTGTGTGTGTGTGTGTGTGTGTGTGTGTGTGTGTGTGTGTGTGTATATATATATATATATATATATATATATATATATATATATATATAAATATATATATATATAAATATATATATAAATATATATATATAAATATATATATATAAATATATATATATATATATATATGTAGTGAATTCAAAGACCAAACAGTTAAAAAACAGGAGAAAAAAGAAAAATACGAATGTACATAAGAAATATATATATTTGATGCTCAGTGAAAGGAGAGAGTTGTTAATGTTTTGAGCATAGCTCTTTGGCAGAAAGAGTAAAGTCCAAGAGAAAAGAAGGAAAAATGCAAAAACGAATGCACTCATGTCTATATAGTAGTATTGGGAAAAATTCCCAGTGATGCCTTCTGTATGAATAATATATAGTTAAGCACAAGCTAACATACTTAATGGAATCAAATAAACAGTTTTAATCAATTAAGACCACATTTGTTAGGAAAAGAAAAACCATTAGCAATAACGATAATTCTTATCACTAAAAACAGGGGAGAGAACTCTAAGATTAAAATTGATTAAAAACCGAAACTAAATGATTTAACTAGTTTAAAATAATGACAGAAAGTTTCCAAGGGCACCTTCTGCAAGAAGAACCTAATAGCAATACTAAAGTATAATATAACAGACATCTTTTTTATATTGATGACCATAGAGTCTATGTCACAGACAAACTATTTTGTCAGGTGTAAAAGCAGATCTTAATAAACATGAAAAGAAGACAATAAATCAAATAGCTGTTAGTATCATCACTATCCTAAGTGGTTTGGTGATATCCAATTTATAGCTGGTGTGTCTATGTTGTATTTCTTTTGACAGCATTCTGCATGAAAGGAACTTGGTGGGGTGTTAAGATTGCACTAAATGACAGTGAGAGAGAGAGAAAGAGCGCACTATGACAGTGGTGGTGGTGGTTGAGGTGGGTACTGTGAAGTAGTATGGTGGTGGTGGTGAGGGTGGTGTAGGTGGGAGTGTATATGTATAGATGTAGCCGTATACTTATGTTTTGGTCATAAAATAAGATCAAGGTGAATAGAGATGGTAGTCACAAAAACTTCAAAACTGTGAGTGTGAGTGAGCGTGTATGTATAATGAATACTGTTCCTATGAATAGGAATTAAATAATGTTATATATATATGTGTGTGTGTGTGTGTCTGTGGCGAACAGTTCCCAGAAACAGGAGTGGAATGAAGTTAAATATTCATATTTTACACACATACACACTCGTGTGTGCGTGTTAGTACATTTATGCACTAATACTAATAAGGGTGTAAAAAAAGTATGCAGTATGTATACACCCTAATAATGCGCATGTGTGTATGGGGGGGGGGGAAGTTTTAAAATAAAAACCAATGAACAGGGCTTGGACCCAACAAATACAAAGCATTACGTCAACAGGGTGGGGTGACTACTAACAAGGCATATACAATTGAATTATAGCCACCACTTCACAATCACCACATCCTAATATATATATATATATATATATATATATATATATATATATTATGTAAAGGTAAGATCCAAGGATCAATGTGTAGGAAGTTAGTAAGATTTGTGCAGTTCACAGAAGGTATAAAAAGCAACTTTCAGGAACAATAATATTATAGTTTATTGATGTAGAAGGTTGTAAATTTCTCCCATATGGAAGTTTGATATATATATATATATATATATATATATATATACAAACGTATATATAGCATAGGCAAAGGTGTGGTAAAAAGTTTGCTTCCCAACCACATGGTTCCAGGTTTACTCCCACTGCATAGTGCCTTGTCCAAATATCTTCTACTATGGTCCTGGGCCAAATAAAGCCTTGACAACCAGTGTTGGTGTGTTCACATCTCTGTAACTTGGCAGTTCGGCAAAAGAGATTGATAGAATGAGTACCAAGTTTAAAACACAAAAAAATACTGGGGTCAATTCATTCAACTAAAAATTCTCCAAGGTGGTGCCCCAGCATGGTCGCAATCTAAAGTAGGGGTTGGGGAGCTTTTGTAACCAATTACCCCTAAATATATTTATTTATGCCGCAATTACCCCTCTTGTTTTGAAAGGAAGAAAATCATAAATTATTTTATCGCATTTGCTTTATACTTTTTATATTTATAATTGTATTCGCCATAGAAATAGATTCAATAAACTTTTTGAATTCAAAGAATCTAATATCCTCATTATGAAACAAAAGGAATTTTCTAGAAACTTTTTCACTTCAGGTTTTGGAGAAATGACGTTTCATTTTTGTTACAATTATGTCAAAATTGGGGCATTTTGATGCCAGAGCAATTTAGATACAGTCTTCAGGTCTAATCGATTACTCTGTTTTGGGTACATGAGGATTAACACATACTCTAAGAAATTATTATTTCTTATATTTAATTGTTTATGTTATGATTTTATTTACTTCATGTACCCAGACCTTGTGGACACCCTGTATAATATATGAAAGTAATTAGTGAATGAAGACAAACTAAGTTTTTGAACAACCTCCTAGAAAAATAAGAGGAACCAAACCATCCTGAAATCACACTTAGAATCTGAGAAATAGAACACCTTCAGTGATTCAATAATGTTAAACGTCTTTTATTCAGGTAAAATTCAATACAAGATAAGAAAACATTGGATTACCATTGAAAAGGAATGAATCTACTTGATTACAGCTGACCTGTGGCTAAACAACAAACAACAACTTCAACAGATATGATAAATTTAGTCATTATATACATGTGTGCATGCATGCATGTGTATGTGTGTGTGCATGTGTTTCTTTTCATATCTATAAAATATACATTTATTTTTATATACATACATACATATATATATATATATATATATATATATATATGATATATAAAGTTAAATATTCCTATTTAAGTTGAATATCCATATTTCATACAGTCACACTCATGTGTGTGTTAGTACATTTACACACTAATACAATATTAATAAGGGTGTAAAAATTATGTAGCATGTACACACCCTATTAATGTATGTGTGTGTGTATGTGTCTGTGTGTGTGTATATGACAGTGTTAAAAAAAGCCCAATGAACAGGGCATGTTTGGATCCAACAAATACAATGAATTACGTTACCAGAGTGGGGTGACTACAAACAAGACATATGCACTTGAATTATAGCCACTTATTCATCATCACCACACCCATAATATATATGTGTGGTGTGTGTGTGTGTGTATGTATATATATATATATATATATATACTTCTCCCTATCCCCCTTTCCTTTATCTTCTTCTTCTTCCTCCTTTCCTTCTGATTCTTCTCTTTCACCTTCTTCTATTCGCTTCCCCCCCTCTTTCCCTCCCTCCCTCCCTCCTATCATTATATGTATCCACCCTCTTATTCCTCACCACCACATAATATCTTCCCCACAAACTCATCCCTGCATATACACTTTTAATTTTTTCACCTTTATTTCCTCCCGGTACTTTCCTAACAACAAGTTCTGATAGACGCATGGTGTAATAGCACGCCTTTGGTGCAAGTCTGAGGAAGTGCCTCTCCAATACCTAAAACTGCAAATATTATGTCAATTTTCTTTTAGAATTTTAACGTAAACTGGTGCTGCAAAAAGGGATGGTATGGAAATATTTGTAGCTTATTATGAAAGCTGTGTGAATAAACTTTCTTTGTCTTCTTCTTTTCATTGCATTACTATATATATGTGTGTGTATGTATATATATACACACACACATATATGTATTTTATATATATTTATATAATATGCATATACTTTATATATATATATATATATATATATACATACGCACACACACACACACACACACACACACACACACACATGCATTTTATATTTATATATGCATATACTTTACACACACACACACACACACACACACACACACACACACACATTAAAACAGAAATATACACATGTAAATAGAAAGAATGAGAGAAAGACAGAGATAATGCAAGAGAGGGACATTACAAATTATTTATTAAACACAGATGACATAAACAGTCATTAAAACAAGTTTAATGTTCAGGCAGCTGTGGCAAACTGCCAATGTCCAAACAGCTGTGCCCAGTAGTCTCATTTCACAGTCATAACATACTGTAAGGGATGCTGCATTTCAGCCCAGGCAGAGTCCAGCTCCATCCAAGATAGAAAGATATATGATATCACACATCATCCTGTAAACAAATTCAGTATAACATAGTGTATATATATATGAATGCCTTCTCATTTGTGTCTTGATGATGTTTTATATGCTTTTGCATAAAACAATGTTACTACTTAGGCAGTATATTAAATGTTATTGTATATACATGCCATAAAACATACTGGCTGGTCAGTATTTTTTTCATGTGAAGAACTAAGGGGATAAGTTACTTTACTTGGAACTGAGTAAGAGTTGGTGACTGGAAAGGCATCCAGCTGGCTTAACAAAATATCACTTCAAACCATGCCATTTATAGAAAAGCCAAATGTGAAAAGGATGATGATGATGATGATGGTGATGATCTATTTACCTATCTATCATATGTCAACATTTATGTTTAATATATTACAGTTAAAAAAATGCTGATGTCATGAATTCCATATCTTAATGTGTTTATTAAACATGGCATTCCTTTCTGCTGTGTCTATCATTGCACTATTGGCATTCCATAATAGATGGAATGACTGACAGTAACTGGGATCCAACAGAGTTTTATATGGACGTTTGAAACCACTTGCAATGATTATGTAATGCAGCCACAGGAGAAATTTAGTCTTTATAAAGCCCACCTCAGACTAAGTTGGTAAGCAGGTGACATCCTCTACAAAGGTGGTTCACTTCAATTATGATGAACTGACTTCTAAATGATTTCAAGACCTTCTAGAAATAACAGCTGGATACCCATCAGATCTTATATTATGAAGGTACAGGTATGACTGTGTGGTTAAGAAGCTTACTTTGCTAATGACACGGTTTCAATCTCTCTGCATGATACCTGGGGCAAGTGTCTTGTATTATAGCTCTGGACCAACCAACGGATTGTGAATGAATTTGGTTGATGGAAACTGTGGAATCCCATGGCTTATGTGTGCGTGTATGTATGTGCATGTCTTTGTGTTTGTTCATCCCTCTACTGCCTGACAACTAGTATTGATTTGTTTAAAACTCTGTAACTTAGCAGTTTGATAAGTGAAACCGACAGAATAAGTAATTGTCTGACTATGCTGGGGATTACCACCTCGAAGAATTTAGTCAAACAAATTGACCTCACAGTCCAATGGCTGAAACAAGTAAAAGATAACAGAAAAGGCAAAAGGCAGACAGTATAAAGAATTTATTACATATGTCAGTCATAGATAAAACAAACAGGATTATATACCCGGATATATAATTGTGTTTATTTTATACCTAGGTGTATATATGAATATCTTTCTGTGTGAGTGTGTATGTAAACTATTTGAACAATATCATACTTTGCATAGATAGATAAGACATTCCATGCTGTGCATGCCACAAGTCAAACGACTGTGACAAGACACTGTGAGGTCCATTCAGTCAGTGACTGCATGATAAGATGACAGTGCATATATTTACACACACACACACACACACACACACACACAGACTAGAGCTCTACAAGTCTGTAGTCTATTTAACTTATCAACATGCATAGGTCAACCCCTATTGGTCCATATATTCAAAAGTGAAAAATGTGATATCCCCCTACCTCATCTACTTAGAATAAAAAAGATTCCTCAATGACATGTTCAGTCCTCAATAACCTCAACACAGTTACCCTCCGTTTGAAACAGACACCAGCAAATGACAACTAAGCCACCTTTATAGACAAATAAATAAATATATTCTCTAAATTTGCATACTGCAATAAATAAGACAACACCTTTATTTGGAGAGAAAGAATTTAATCTATTATCTGGTTTAACATCTTCACTAGGCCCTTGAGTTTCATGAGTGAATCCACTCCATTGAAAACTTTTGTGCCATGTCCCAAGTCTGCAGATAACTTCCTTCCTTAAACTAGTCATGAAGATCTTGAAAAGAGTGACAGAAGCCTCCTTTCATCAAATTAAGCAATAAAAAAACAATATAAAATGCCAGAAACTCCCTCCCATTTTGAGACACATTTAAACCTTTTTAAACTGACCCATAAAGCAAAAAGATCTCTGATAATGTGATACAATGCTCTTATTAGTAGCAGACATACTTGATACTCACATTTTGAGATTATTTCTCTTGCTACTAAACCAAGACAGCCCTGTGTTAGGTGAACACATGACCTTTACGTGTGGTCTCCCAGTTTGGTGAGATAGGGGAGGAAGAAGAAAAACGCAGCCTGTTTGCTTCAGTTGGAAGCAGCACTTTAAGATATCACATATCACTTATCATGGTCCGATTCTGAAAACTTGCTCCAAAGTGGATTCCACTGAAGGCACTCAAGGTTCAGGTGGCGAATTAATTTTATCACCTGAGAACAGCCTATAAAATGAGCCTTAACACAGTGTTAGCGAAGCCAGTTTTTCTCACAATACTTAGGTTGAGCCAAAGCTATGGTAGAAGATACTTTTCCAAGGTGTCACCCAGCAAGCTTCTTACCACACAGCTACACCTACACCTCTATCTATGTATTTATCTATCTATGTATCTTTTTATCTGTATTTATATACATACATATATATATATATAACACCTAGTAAAAATGGTGCATTGCTAATGTTGAACAAGTAACTATTGTACAGACATGAATATATGCAAGTATGGTCACATGGTTAAAAAATTCACTTTGTAATCATGTGATGTCATGTTCAATGCACCATTTTTACTAGGTGTTATATATATATATATGTATGTATATAGATACAGATAAAACGATACATAGATAGATAAATACATAGATAGAGGTGTAGGTGTAGCTGTGTGGTAAGAAGCTTGCTTCTCAACCACATGCTTCCAGGGATCAGTTTCAAGAGTGGTATGTTGTGTTCTTGAACAAAACACCTCATTTTACATTGCTCCAGTCAACTCATCTGTAAATGAGTAACCTTTTGAGAGACAGGTGTTCCAATCAGGTGGATATTGGCCTGGTTGCCTAACCAGAGGGGTAGTATAAAAGCACCCACTACACTCTTGGAGTGGTTGGCGTTAGGAAGGGCATTCAGCTGTAGAAACTCTGCCAAATCAGATTGGAGCCTGGTGTAGCCATCTGGTTCACCAGTCCTCAGTCAAATCGTCCAACCCATGCTAGCATGGAAAGCGGACATTAAATGATAATGATGATGATGATATATATATATACACAGATACAGTAATACTGCATTTTATGAAGACTTGCTTTATGAGACTCTGGGTTTAAGAGTTTTATTTTGCAGCTTATTTTTAAGAGTTTAAGAGTCTTATTTTGCAGTAAGGTGAACTGAAATGTCTCAAGCACAGGATCCAAATTTTGAATGAAGTGTGAAATTTCTATAATTAGAACAAATCCTTCTGTGTGTTACTGAGAAATTTATAGAGAGCGAAAAAAAAAAAAGCTTCTTCTAAGCAAATACATTTAGACTTATTTTTTTAAAAAGAAATCTTCGAGTCTGTCTACAAGAGCTTGTGATTTAGTGATCGTGTCTAAAAGTGATGGTGTGGGTGAGTCTAGTGCGAGTGAAAGTGATTCAGAAAACGATTATAATAATATTTTTTATTATAAATGATCTTGACATTCTTTTTACATTACATAAAATATTCTTTACATTCTACTGTTGTTTTATTGCCATTTATTTACAAGTATTATAAATTTTATAGGTAAAATATTTTTTCTGGAAATGAATTACGATTCATAACATTGCCACTATGGAAAATTATTGTTCTACTTTATGAGTTTTCGCTTTACAGGCGGTCTCCAAGGAACAAGTTAATTCATATCAAGGCGTTACTGTATATAAACATATATATATATTATCAGGAGAAATGTTAAAGGACTATCATGAATTATATAATCTTACTAGAATTTTGTTGGGGAGAGGGCAAGCCAGTTATATTGATCCCAGTGCTCAACAGGTACTCATTTTATTGACCCCAAAGGGACAAAAGGCAAAGTTGGCATTGGTAGAATTTGAATTCTGAATGAAAATATGAATGAAATGCTACTAGGCATTTTGTCTTGTGTGCAAATGATTCTTCCAGCTCACAAACCTTAGTTGACTAGTAATAATTAAAAAAAAAGTGAAATAAAATCAGTGCATGTTTATTATTGGCACAATGGCCCTCCTCAGAAACAACAAAATCATTTCAATGCATGATTTTGTACAAGAATCTTGTAAACCAAATACAAAATTAAGAATGATTGTATATTTGTACATATGATAATATATATAAAGACAGTTTAGGCATGGGATGTAAGTCAAATTACTTTATCTGTTTATATTTTATTATGCAGCTCTTACACACACACATCATGAATGTAGTTGGTATTCAAATTTGGTGCTAGTTTGGTTTTGCACATATAAGAACAGTTTCACTATAGAAACACTTTACTCAGTGAAGTGACAAATCCAGCAAATAACACCACTTTCACTTCAATTTGTAAACTACGTAAAATAGTCACATATGACTTTCACTTTTTACGCATTTTAAGTTTGTCTCCAATATCCTGTTTTATTTAATTTTCCAGGGATTTTCCATTTGTTGTGCTTCTCTCACTAAATAAATTTTGGAGATTATTTGAGGATTTTTCAAGAGGTTTTAGATTTTGTAATTTAAAATCACCTGATCACATGATCAGCCAGACTATCAGATATTGTTATTCATTGCCAGTCACAGTGCACTTTACATCGTTTTAACTTTCAAATGATTTCACTCTACTGGCTAGGTGAGCAGGCCAACATTCCCCTTGACCAGAAGGCTAGTCGGATGCAGGGTTAACCATTTACAGCTGAGTAGACTGAAGCAACAAAAAATGAAGTATTTTGCTCAAGAACAAAACATATTTCCTTGTCCAGGAATTGAACCCACAGTCATGAGTGCAACATTCTGACCAGTATTAAATCTTATTAGAAAATGTGTTTTCTAACCAGTATTAAATCTTATTAGAAAATGTGTTTTCTAACCAGTATTAAATCTTATTAGAAAATGTGTTACACTACACCTGTTTATATTATATCTACACCTGTTTATATTATATCTATACCTGTTTATATTATATCTTAGTGAAGTGACAGAAAAGCCTAGAACATCAGACATCACCTAAAGATCCAAGTGACAATTTATGTAACATTTGTGTTTTAAACATTAGAGAGACACTTCCTCACAACTGCATCAAAGTTGAAGGATTTTGATATAAGTCCAGAATCCGACAGTGTAGATAACCTAAAGCTTGGGAAATACCCTATCTTTCTACCCCACCCCTAGGACTTTATATATATCTATGGCTTTAAGAGTATTGTGTGAGGGCCTGGTTGGATGTTCAATCTTCTGAGTTCTTTTAATGGGTTTAGAAAAACTGAAGGGCTGCTGTGAGAAGTGTGTGAATCTGAGAAACAAATATGTTAAAATTATAATTAACTAACCCTCCCCCAATTTCTTTTACCAAAAGCTAGGAACTTTTCAGCACAACCTTGTGTGTGTGTGTGTGTGTGTGTGTGTATTTACACACAAGTAAGCATACAAATGCAGAACAAGTACTCAAATACTGAAGGTAGAGTAATATGCTTTTATTGAAGCTGCAAGATCTTCATATATATATATATATATATATATATATATATATATATATATATATATTAAAAGCAAATATGAAGAAAAGCAAATTAGATTCATCCATATACAATGTATATTAAATACATGAAATACAAAATATGTATATATGTATACATATAAAAAAGGTCCAACTTACACAGAGTACAAATTATAGGGGTGGAAGAAAGTATTACAAATCTAGCAGCTGTTTTTGGGTTCTCAGTGATCCATAATAATGTTTGATATATATATATATATATATATATCATCATCATCATCATCATCATCATCATCATCATCGTTTAACGTCCGCTTTCCATGCTAGCATGGGTTGGACGATTTGACTGAGGACTGGTGAAACCGGATGGCAACACCAGGCTCCAGTCTGATTAGGCAGAGTTTCTACAGCTGGATGCCCTTCCTAACGCCAACCACTCAGAGAGTGTAGTGGGTGCTTTTACGTGTCACCCGCACGAAAACGGCCACGCTCGAAATGGTGCATCTCATGTGCCACCCGCACAAGAACCAGTCCAGGGGCACTGGCAATGATCTTACTTGGCTTGCCGGGTCTTCTCACGCACAGCACATTTCCAAAGGTCTCGGTCCGTAGTCATCGCCTCGGTGAGGCCCAATGTACGAAGGTCTTGCCTCACCACACACACACACACACACACACATGTATATATATATATATATTTATAGTTGTATATATGCATACATATATACTTCTAAGTATGTATCTAAACATATATATTTCTAAGCATGTATTTATATATACATAAATATATATAAATAGATGATATATTCAAACACACACACACACATGTGTGTATGTATATGTATATATATATATATATATATGCATACGTGTGTACATATATCCACTGTTACAAATACCTGTGACATGTTTGCTTAGGGTGTGTACAGGTAAGGCTACCATCATTTGCAACACTAGACTCATTGATAAGGATGATAAAATATCAAATGCTGATAGTGACGTACAAGTGGAAGAAGGAATGGGAGAAGGTGGGGGTGTAAAGTCATGAAAATTGTGTTCCATTTTATTTCTGACTTTCATTTTCTATTTTACAATTGCTCTTTTTTTTTTTTTTTTTTTACAAAAATTCCCTTCTAAATCGTGTTGACAACATAAATTCCTAACCACATACCAAGGCCAACTCTTGCTATTTCTATTGCGTTTCAGTCATAGTTTGAATGATCACATTCTGTAAACCCAAGAACTTGCCCTCAAAACATTTAGTCCACCTAAATATGTTGTTGTTGTCGTTGTTGTTCCCCTTCCTGTTTATAGCTGTTAGCTTGATAAACCACCTTTCCAAATAGAAATATGATATTGCTTTCAACTCATTTATCATCATCAATATTGTTTTATGTTATACATTATTCTCTATGCGGGCATGGGTTGGCTAAGTCCATTCTAGCATGTCTCGTTTTACTTACTGTCATTCTGTTATGTAAAACATACAATTATGCACAGAAAATAGTTTGTTGTTCTGTGTGTGGCATGAGTTTTCACTCTACGATAACATTTATATCAGCAAAAACAATTTTACAATATTAACTGGTTGCTACTTTATGATAAAGAGATTTTCTAAGCCTGGATGTGTGCGTGTGTGTGTTTATACTCTAGTGTGTGGGCCATCAAAAATGGTGTATCAATATTTCATGAGGCCAAGACATGAGCTGGGAGCATCGTCAGAATATGGGCCAAATGCTCAGTGGCATTTCATCCATCTTTATGTTCAGGGTTCAAATTCCACCCAGGTCAACTTTGGCATTCATCTTTTTGGGGGTTGATAAAATAAGTGCCAGTTAGGCACTGGGGTTGATCTAATCGATTTACTCCCACCCCCAAAATTGGTGGCCTTGTGCCAAAATATGAAATCCTTATTATCATTAGGTCCCACTTATGGCAGTATCATTAGTGCAGGTGTGGCTGTGTGGCAAGCTTACTTTCCAACCACATTGTTTTGGGTTCAGTTCCACTGCATGGCACCTTGGGTAAGTATCTTCTACTATAGCTTTGGACTGACCAGAGCCTTGTGAGTGGATTAGGGAGATGGAATCTGAAAGAAACCCGTATATATATATATATATATATATATATATATATATATATATATATATATATATGTATGTATGTATGTATGTATGTATGTATGTATGTATGTATGTATGTATTTGTGTGTGTGTTGTTCCTGCCACCATCACTTGACAACTGATGTTGTGTGTTTAGGTGCCCGTAACTTAGCAGTTTGACAAAGGAGACTGACAGAATAAGTACTAAACTTACAAAGAATAAGTCCTGGGGAGTGGTTTCTTCAACTAAAAAGGTGGTGCTCCAGAATAGCCACAGTAAAAAATGACTGAAACAAGTAGAAGAATAAAAGAATAAAGTGCATCAAACAAAATGCTTAACTGCATTCCTTTCTGACTCTTTACGTTCTAAGTTCAAAACTTGCCAAGGTCAGCTCTGCCTTTCAATCTTTCAGGGTTGATAAAAAAAGAAAAAAAAAAACAGAACCAGTCAGCTATCAAGGTTGATATAACTGACAATCCTATTCTCCTAAAATTGCTGACATTTTCCTTCCTGTATTGTATTTCAATTAGTATATATATATATATATATATATATATGTGCGGGCGACGCCCCTGGGCCGGCTCGTGTGCGGATGACACGAGGTTTTTCGAGCAGGATCGCTGCCGGTGCCCCTGGACTGGCTCATGTGCGGGCAACACACGAAATCCTTCGAGCGAGATCGTTGCCAGTGACCCTGGACTGGCTCTTGTGCGGGTGACACATGAAATGTTTTGAGCGGGATCGTTGCCAGTGCCCCTGGACTGGCTCGTGTGTGGACGACACATGAAATCTTTCGAGCGAGATCGTTGCCGGTGCCCCTGGGCCGGCTCTTGTGCGGGTGACACATGAGGTTTTTCGAGCAAGATCATTGCCGGTGCCCCTGGGCTGGCTCGTGTGCGGGCGACACATGAAATCTTTCGAGCGAGATCGTTGCCGGTGCCCCTGGGCCGGCTCTTGTGCGGGTGACACATGAGGTTTTTCGAGCGAGATCGTTGCCGGTGCCCCTGGGCTGGCTCTTGTGCGGGTGACACATGAAATGCCTTGAGCGAGACGAGATCATTGCCAGTGCCCCTGGGCCGGCTCTTGTGCGGGTGACACATGAGGTTTTTCGAGCGAGATCATTGCCAGTGCCCCTGGACTGGCTCTTGTGCTGGTGACACATGAAATTTCTTCGAGCGAGATCGTTGCCGGTGCCGCTGAACTGGCTCTTGTGTGGGGTTCTGGGATTTTTGGAGCGGGATCGTTGCTGGTGCCCCTGGACTGGCTCTTGTGCGGGTGACACATGAGGTTTCTCGAGCGAGATGAGCGTGGCCTTTGCCAGTACCGCCTGACTGGCCTTCGTGCGTGTACGACGTAAAAGCACCCACTACACTCTCTGAGTGGTTGGCTTTAGGAAGGGCATCCAGCTGTAGAAACACTGTCAAATCAGATTGGAGCCTGGTGTAGCCATCTGGTTTCACCAGTCCTCAGTCAAATCGTCCAACCCATGCTAGCATGGAAAGCGGACGTTAAACGACGACGACAATACATACAGACATATATATATATATATACCGCCTGACTGGCCTTTGTAGGGTTTTCGAGCGAGATCGTTGCCAGTGCCCCTGGACTGGCTCTTGTGCGGGTGGCACATAAAAGACACCATTTCGAGCGTGGCCATTTTCATGCGGGTGACACGTAAAAGCACCCACTACACTCTCTGAGTGGTTGGCGTTAGGAAGGGCATCCAGATGTAGAAACTCTGCCAAATTAGATTGGAGCCTGGTGATGCCATCCGGTTTCACCAGTCCTCAGTCAAATCGTCCAACCCATGCTAGCATGGAAGGCGGACGTTAAACGATGATGATGATGATGATGATATATATATATATGTATGTATATATTAATAGTTATCGCCAAGCTAACATGGCAGTCCAGGAAAATAGGACGAATGCTGTCGTTGAGTAGCTCCAAGTGGCCATCGCCTCTAGCTAGCTATGTGACACATGAACCTGTGTCCATTGTAACCTTCGAACAGGGAAGGCCAGCAGCTTCCACTTGCTGGTTTGGCATCTACAGACTAGTTTCAGGGTAGTTGCCCCTTATCAATTGCCCCTACATTGATGAGGGACAACTACCCTGAGACTAGTCTGTAGATGCCAAACCAGCAAGGGGGAGCTGCTGAGCTCCCCTGTTCGAAGGTTATAATGGACACAGGTTCATGTATCACATAGCTAAGATATATATCTATATATATATATATATATACATATATATACATATATAGATATATAATCTCAGCAGCGAACCCATGGAAAACAAACTTCAACCAACTATCCTGACTATTTGTCTGTGCACACGTTTGAATGTGGTGTATGCCAGAAGGCTTGCAAATCCGATGGGGGTCTTAAAAGACATGTTAGGATCCACAATGGGCAAAACTTACCTGCAGGTATTGGTAGTTCAAATCAGAGGTGCAATCTGTGTGGGTGTTTTTTCAGAACATTGTCTGGTTTAAAAAGCCACATCAGACGCCATGAAAGGGCTAAGGTGTAGGTACAGGAGGTGGTCAAACTCTGTTTAAGGAGCAGACAACCACCATATATACATATATATATATATATATATATATATGGGAGAATATACAAATAATAACAACAGACGAGGACAGGTGGTGTAAATAACAAAAGTATATATTAGTATGACGCTCGGGAATACGGAAAGTCTTTGACGTTTCGAGCTACGCTCTTCAACAGAAAGAATACGGAGACAAGGAGAAAAACACGGAGATATATATATATATATATATATAGATATATATATATATAGATATAGATATATATATATATATATATATATATATATATATATATATATATATATATAGATATATAGGGCAGGGAATCGTCAATTAGTAATAAAATTAATAATTAACAAATTTGCCGGGTAGCTCAGTATGAAAAAACCTTCTCGGTAAAACCATTTATAATCATAAATATATAGGGATTAGCAGTATCCTGCTTCTCCAACATACTGAGAATTCAGAAATAGCAGCCAAAGAACTACCGATTCCAAAACTACAAATTTTTCTCTAATTGATAGCGATATTTATGGTACCATAAATATCGCTATCAATTAGAGAAAAATTTGTAGTTTTGCAATCGGTAGTTCTTTGGCTGCTATTTCTGAATTCTCAGTATGTTGGAGAAGCAGGATACTGTTAATCCTTATATATTTATGATTATATATATATATATATATACACACATACATAGCAGCAGAGCATACAAATGCCCAAACAAGTATATTAATATATAGTAACATACATATCCACACATCATAGCAAACACACACACACACACACACACACACACACACAGGGGCAGGAACCTCTACGTAGTTACTTGATTTGCTAAAAATCACTGTGAAATCTCCTTCGAAATTACATTCCACTTTCTTAAAATGGGAAAAGAGTTACATAAATCCCAGACACTTCTCTAAAAAAAAAAGTTGGATGGTCATGTGTGGAATGCCTTTGATTATAGATCTGTTCAATCAGAGCTGACCTGGAGCTGACAGGTAGAACATAAATGTTAAATGTTACCATAACAACTAACGATACAGTTGACTAACTCCAATGCTCCATAATTTCTCTCTCTCTTTCTCTCATCTTGTGTTTCCTTGCTTCAGTGGTCAGTTATTTTTTTAAAAAGAGCAGCAAAAAATGGATCAGCTGACCTCTGAACAATGTCACTAACAGCTGGACAGAGTGACTCATTTAATGAAATACTTCACTGAGGAAAAATGCCTTTAAAAAAACACATTTCTTAACCCACTTCTTGAATTTTAATTAACACCTTAGAAGGTCACGGTAGACTTGTACAAGATATCAAAGAGAATTTTAATGTTGCTTGTTAGGGTCTGTCTGTATGTCTGTGTACTTGTATCCATGTATATTTGGCCAGGTGGTTAAGAGATTCACCGGCAGTCAATAGTTTGTGGGTTCGTTTCCACTGCTTAGGATATGAGACAATTTGGCTCAGCTGTTTTGGCACCACCTATTTGTCATTCCTGATTCAATGTTGATTTATTTGACTTCTGACATTTTAATGCTTCTCTCTCTCCCCCTCCCTCCGTTTCTCCCATGTTGTCTCTCTCTCCCTCTCTCTTGCCTTCTCTCTCATTCTGTCTCTCCCTCTCTCTCTCTCGCCTCCTCTATATTCCACTCTCGCCTTCTCTCTCTCTCATTCTCCCTCTTTCCCATGTTCTCTGTCTCTGTCTGTATCTCTCTCTGAGCATGTTTCCAGGTTTTGTGTATGAGGAGACGGAAAGTGTTTATGCCAGCCATTTTCTATTAATAAATTGTAATGTCCCCTTCTCCCTCTCTCTCTTCTTATCTGTGTGTGTATATTTCTGCATGCATGTGTGTGTGTATGTGTGTGCGTGTGTGTGTGTATGTGTGTGCGTGTGTGTGCACATACTTCTGGTGCCAAAAAGTACCATAGCCAAAATAGGCTGAATATCCAGTTAGCCATGTGCAAATTACCAGACTGTTATACCCCTTAGAAGGTGATAGTCATAACTGGAATGCTTTTGATCGTAAATCTGTTTGATTGATGCTGACTCAGTCCTAAAATACAACAACAATAATAACAATAATGCTAAGGACAAGAAATTCTGTGAACCCATGGTAAACTGGTTAATCACGTTTGCCCAAGATGTGGAATTGAACCTGGAACATCATGACTTTGAAACAAAATGAGTGGCTATGTGGTAAATAGCTTGCTTACCAACCACATGGTTCTGGGTTCAGTCCCACTGTGTGGCACCTTGGGTAAGTGTCTTCTACTATCGCCTCAGGCTGACCAAAGCCTTGTGAGTGAATTTGGTAGACAGAAACTAGAAGAAGCCCGTCGTATATATGTATATATATGTGTGTGTGTATATGTTTGTGTGTCCGTGTTTGTCCCCCCCCCCATCGATTGACAACCGATGCTGGTGTGTTTATGTCCCTGTAACTTAACGGTTCGCCAAATGAGACCGGTAGAATAAGTATTAGGCTTCTAAAGAATAAGTCCTGGGGTCGATTTGGTCGACTAAAGGCGGTGCTCCAGCATGGTCCCAGTAAAATGACTGAAACAAGTAAAAGAGTAAAAGATTAACAGTTCAGCCATGCTGTGTACCTAAGATACATTGGTTCTGGTTAGCAATAAAAGAAGGGATGGTCCTGGTTAGAAAGCCTTTTGATCATATTTCTGCTTGATCGGAGCTGAAGTGAGGTTAAACAGTTGAGTCATCATTAGTATGTCTAAATAATCACTGAAGTGTTATCAGAGAGAGAGAGAGAGAGAGAAAGAGAGAGAGAGAGAGAGAGAGAGAGAGAGAGAGAAAGAGAGAGAGAGAGAGAGAGAAAGAGAGAGAGAGAGAGAGAGGGAGGGAGAGAGAGAGAGGGGGGAGTGAGAGTCAGACAGAGAGAGAAAGATAAGTGGGTGGATCAAGACATTGAAGTAATTTGTTACATAGGTCATCATTGTCATTGTCATCGTCATCATGTTACATGGCCCACCACCATCACCACCAGCAGCAGCGTCACCACCACAGACATTGTTGTCATCGTCATAACAGTGATTCGATTTCTGTTCCTGAGTCCTTGGACATGCTCTGTTGCTGCTGTTGAGAGGCAACATTTTGTTGCACAGTCTAGCAACAGTTGGCAGTGGTACTAATAATAGTAGATACAAGTAGTAATAGTAGTGGTAGTAGTATTAGGAATAGTTGTAGTGGTAGCATTTAGAGTGGTGGTGGTGGTGACGGTAATAGTTGTAATAAATAGTAAGTTGGTAACTTTAATTATGCTAAAAAATTTTTTAGGTCAGCACAAAGAGGGTGGAGCGTGTGGAGAACAAAGTGGCGAAGCAGAGATTACACACACATACACACACAAGAATTTAACTGATTTCCTTTTCAGATATCTTACCTAAGTATATTTCTAGGGTGGGGTTAAATCTAAGCTCTTTCAAATAATATGTATATATATATCTATATATATATATATATATATATACATACATATTAAATGAGAGGGAGAGAGACAGATAGACAGTGAGAGAGTGACAGAGAGACAGAAAGACACACACACATGCACACACACATGCCTATGTCTGTATATTATCTCCTTAACCTGTCTATATATTATTTCCTTATATTTTGTATTTCTTCCTCTACATATTTATCCTCTCTCTCTCTCTCACAAACACACACACACACACATACATACATACATACACACAGCAACCTTCTGCACAGTTTTCATCTTATCAAATTCTCTCACAAGGGCAGTGGTTGGCTGAGGTTATAGTAAAAGATATTTACCCAAGTTGCCACAGTATGAGGTTGAACCTGAAGCCTCGTGGCTGCAAAGCAAATTTCTTAACCACACAGCCATGCCGGCACCAAGTGAAATGATTCAGTAAGAATCAATAAAACGGCTAATATCAATCCTGTCTTCGTCCACCTGTAATTTCTACATATATAAAATTCTTTGTCTGCCTGTCTGTCTGTTCCCTATGCATTTTCAAAAGCTTGACGAAATCAAATCAAATTTTACAAGGTAATAGTGTTACACTCTGTGAATGTCAACATGTAATTTTCTTTTCCATTTGCATTAAAATACTATAACATTTTATAGAAATAATCTTTCTAAAGTCAACTAAAATGAAGGACATTTTATACCAAGATAATGAAGACATATGAGTGTGTATGCATGAGTGTATGACTGAGTGTGTGTTTTTCAGCATTAGGTACGTTATTAAACACACTCACATCTAGACATACAAAAACATATGACGACTAACATGCGTGCATGTATGTCTATGTGTGTCTCTCTTAGTGTATGTATGTGAGTGTAACCGACAGAGTGCCAGTAACATATATAAGTAATACTTCTAACTTTGATTAAAACACATTTTGATTAAAACACGTATCTACACATACATATGTGATGACTGACAAAACAAATGAAGTGAAAAGATATGCTTGTGTTTGTGACACACAAACATCTTACACATACATATACATATGTGACGACTGACAAAAACAATGAGGCGAAAAACTATGTATGTCTGTGTGTCTCTCTTACTATATGTATGTGAGTGTATGTGACAGTGTATGTATGTATCAGTGTATGAGTGTGTCGGTGAGTGTGTGTGTGTTTCTGTGTTAGGTACGTTATTAAACATACACACACATCTACACATACATATTCATATGTGACGTCTGACATGCGTGAATGTATGTCTGTGTC
Source organism: Octopus bimaculoides (assembly GCF_046866305.1). NCBI lineage: Eukaryota > Metazoa > Mollusca > Cephalopoda > Octopoda > Octopodidae > Octopus > Octopus bimaculoides. The sequence continues at coordinate 9,958,396 of NC_142943.1, forward strand.
TGTTTTAGTATATGTGACTATATGTGAGAGTGTATGTGTGATAATTATTATTTTCATTTGGATTAAAACACACATCTACACACATATCTGTTCAATACCCTGTTGAATTTCTGAACACACTCAAACCCACTGGGATGCTGCCGCAAAACTTCACACTAAAGCTGGGTGCTCCCATTATGTTGCTTAGGAATCTTGACCCACCTCGCCTGTGTAATGGATCTTGCTTAATTGTTATTTCCATGAAGCCCCATGTCCTAGAGGCAACAATCATAACAGCTTTGGTAGTCACAAAGGAGAAAATGTCTTTATTCTCAAAAATTCCTCTCATACCTACAGATGTTCCATTTGAATTTAAGAGTCTTCAGTTTCCAGTCAAACTAAGTTTTGCTATTTCAATCAACAAATCTCAGAGTCAATCCCTCAAGGTGGTTGGACTTGATCTCTCTACTACATGCTTCTCCCATGGCCAAATCTATGTTGCTTGCTCATGAGTTGGAAGCAACAACAATTTATTCATTTGGACACTAACAAAAAATTACGCAATGAATATTGTTTAGTTCTGAATTCTATTAGCATTACAATTTCGATTTTTAAAAATAAAATATAGATATTTTCAAATAATTATGAGAAAAAAGATGTATCTTCATATTTATGGTTTAATAATCTGAATAAGAACAGCAGTAACCATGTCATTCAGCTAATTTGTAAATAATTTCTCTAACGAAGGCTGTGTGGACACAAGGCACCACCAAGAATCGAACTCACAACTTCACAATCACGAGCTGAATACCCTAACCACTAAGCCATGCACCTTCACACACATGCACACACTTAAATATCCATATATACACACACCGCGTGTGTGTGTGTCTGTGGATATGTATGTGTGTGTCTGTGCTTGTCCCCTCTCCACTGCTTGACCATTAGTGTTAGTTTGTTTACACCCCCATAACGTAGCAATTTGGCCAAAGAGACTGACAAAATAAGTACCAAACTTTAAAATGTTAAGTACTGGGATGGACAGATTTGTCAGACTACACCCCTGAAGGTGCTGCTCCAGCATGGCCGCAGTCCAATGACTGAAACATATAAAACAATGAAAGAATGGATAAAACACTACATCATCATAACCATCATCAATTTAACATCTGCATCTCTATTTTTCCATGCTTGTATGGGTCAGACAGAATTCGTTGGAATTTGTTTTACTGCTGGATGCCCTTCCTGTTGCCAACCTCATCAACTGTGTCCAAGCAAGGTGATACTTCCTTATGGATATGACAGGCATTGCTTGTATGAGGGTGATGATTGTTTTACAACTATAGTGTGATGTCAAGACAAAGAATGTCTCGATCAGCAAAGGTGAATCACAATGACCATTTTGTGTGCGCAGTTTGTGACAGACCACGCCTTTCTTTTGCTGCACTCAAATCTCATTTGCAAACCTCCACCAAATATTCTGCACACCTTTCAATGTCATGCAAGCCAATAAGGTTAGTAAATCTAACAGAGGCCTTGAAAGATATTTTAAGATCCACAACGATCAGAACTTAACTGCAGCTCTTGGTGGTCCAAATCAGAGTTGCAATCTATGTGGATGTCTTTTCAAAAGATTGTCTGGTTTAAAGAGTCACATCAGATGCCATGATGGTGCTAAGGTGTAGGTACAGGAGGTGGTCAAACTCTGCATAAGGAGTAGACAACCACCATATATATAAATATACATATATGTATGAATATATATGGTGGGCTTCTTTCAGTTTCCTTTGATCAAATCCACTCACAAAGCTTTAGTCAGTCTAGGACTATATTAGAAAACACTTACCCAAGGTGTCATGCAGTAGGACTGGACCTGAAACCATGTGGCTGGAATGCAAACTTCTCAACCACACAGCCATGCTTGCATTTAATGAACAAATGAGAGTATTTCTATATGATTACTGACTAGCTAGAAATAGCAGCCAAGTCACCTAAAAATCATTCCTTGCTCTCTTAGACAAAGCTCTACTTTGTCGACTATATCTGATAAAAGAATAAAACTGTAGAAACCAAGAAAACTAGTTCAAAGTCAGCAAAAATTAATACAAATAGTCCAGCTGGTGGAATGGATGTATTCCTCTTGGATGGTCATGGCTTGAACCTCCTTCATTATAGGTTGACCCTATCAGAGCTGACCATAGGCTAAATAACAACAACAATTAACGAGCCTCTATGTAGCATTAATGCACAGGTTTGGTCGAGTGGTAACAAACTTGCTTCCCAACCACATGGTTCTGGATTCAGTCCCACTTGAGGCACCTTGGGCAAGTGTCTTTTACTGTAGCCTCAAGCTGACCGAAGCTTTGTAAGTGGATTTGGTAGATGGAAACTGAAAGAAGCCTGTTGTGTTTATATGCCAGCTTTGCCCTTCAGCATTCTAGTGGAGGGGATGGGAGCAAGAAAATAAAGCACCAGTCAAGTATTGTTGTTGTTGGCGGTGATGGTGGGGTTAATTTGACTAAATTCTTCCTCACAAAATTTATGACCTTATACTCATTAGAAATGACTGTTGTTTAGCCCTGGGTCAACCTTGATTGAGGCACACCTATGATCAGAGGCATTCCAGTCATGATTATTCCATCTATTTTATAGATACATATAAAGAACTATATTATCAAACACATACTTTCCTTATTTACTCCTTTAGCATTTTAACTGGCCATATCTGGCCCAAAATATTTTGCCTATTTTGTTTAAAATGGCTAGATCTGGCCTCTTCCATCCTCCCTACAATGTCATTCTAAAAATATGCAATTCATCATCAAAATCTCAAAGCTAGAAGATAATGCATGATTAATTTAAAACAACATGAATAAACGATCATTACATTCGACAATAATCTGAATGTTAATAGTTTAAGGTGGTCGATTTCAAGCAGCTTGAGTGACCAACCAAGTGAAAGCTCATTTGTTATGAACAAAGGTAGAAATTTGGGGATTGGCATTTATGATAGTCAGGTGTGATTTGACAGAGTGGGTTTTGACTGCTATTTCCAACATGCTGAGCGAACACATGGTTATAAACAAAGAAGACAATTTGAGGATTGGTACCTGGTATTTTAGCAGATCAATTTCTCCCAGCCCAAAAATTTAGTTCGTTGTAGACACGAACAGTGCTGAACTATAATTACAAAGGGTGGAGGCAAACTAGAAATTTAGGAAAATATGTGTAAGAAGTTACACCCAGCTTGTCATATGAAAAAATAAACTGGCCTTGTTATCTCGAGTCAGATCATGTCAGTAACTCACTCTCTTGTCCTTTTCTTTGTCTCCTATGTGTATGCATGTCTATAAAGCTCTGACTTGATCTACATGTATATGTTTCTACTACTGTATATCTATTATATAAAATAGACCTATGTATGTGTATGAGTGTGTGTGTATTTGCCTTTCTCGTGAAAACGGCTGCACAAATTGGTTCCATACTTGAGGTGCATGAATAATTTGACCTCAGATACATGATAGGGTCTTCATTGAATTTTTCTTATTAAAACTAAATAGAATAAATAATATTGCTTTATATATATGATTCATTTCTTTAAAAAGGTTTTTCAATGTCAACTTACAGGTTTTTCAATGTTTACTTCCGGTATTGACGTAGCGACTACTGCTACCTAGACATGCACATGTATGCATAACTGCTTCTATTTTCATTTCAGAACCGGAGTTCTTGAATATTAAAAGTATTACTTTCTGAGAAATACCCTAATCTTACACTACAAGCAGCAAACAGTGCTGTGTTAAGGCTATGAGTTTATAACCTGAGTTTATAACCCAACTTCTGCTTGTATTATATGAATATAGATTTGGCGCATAATTCATAAAGTCATGCATTTTATTGGTGGAGATGTGTAGAGTTGTTGATTAAATTAAATCAATTAGTACTTTCTTATAATAGACTCTGGAAGAATAAAAAGGAAAAACTGGTCATGGTCCACCATAGCCAATTTCACCTTTCCTTCAAAGTAACATGCATTACTGCTGAGACATTTCTCATGAGTGTACATGTGTATATATGAATGCATGCAAATATGCATGAGTATGTGATCGATGCATAGATAGAGAAACACACACACACACACATATATATATATATATATATATATATATATATATACACACACAAATATGTACGTATGCACATGTATACAAATATGTATGTATACAAATACATATATGTATTTACCAGGCAGTTCTCTGCTAATTCTTCTTTAGATGGCACAGGCCATCTGCTGCCTGAATATGATACAAAGACACCTAATAGCTATATCCTCCTGACATATAAGATCTAAAATGTTCACAGTTGTGGTTGCAAAACTAGAGCCATTCAAGGCTTACTGGTCCTGATGGTAAACTAGTCATTGTTTTGAAATGATGAAGCCCTGAATTAGCCCCTCTTCTTTTGAAGTAGATCAGTTAGTCCTTCATCAGAAGAAAAATATAGGAGGAGAGTGAATGAGAAAAAAATGGCTGCAAGAAGAGAAAATATGTGAATTGTGTATCTCAGTTTTTTAGAATAGATACATCGTACTCTCATGTAGCATAGAATGGAACTCAAAGGATTGGCTTCAAGAAGGGCATCCAACCATAAAACACTACTTCAAAAAGTCCCATCCAACATAAACCAGCATAGAAAAGCAGACTTACAAAACAGTGTGTGTGTGTGAGTACATGCATTTGTGTTTATATACCGGTATAAAATTGTATGTGATTTTACTATCAAAGGGAAGGTGACTCAAAAGAGTAAGAGACTGTAGCTGTGTGGTAAGAAGCTTGCTTCCCAACCATGTGGTTTCAGGTTCAGTCTCACTGCATAGTACTTTGGGCAAGTGCCTTGGGCCAACGAAAGCCTGATAAGTAGATTTGGTAGGCAGAAACTGAAAGAAGCCCTTTGTGCATGTGTGTGCATATAGTTCAAATTTACAGAAAACAAAAGACGAAGACAGGTAAAGGAACAACAAGCAGATGTATTAGTTTGACACTGGGAAAAAATGGAATATGTGTGTGTGTGTTTTGTCCCCCAACCACTGCTTGATAACAGGTGTTGGTCTTTGTACATTTCTGTATTTGAGCAATTTAATAAAAGAGACCAATAGAATAAATACCAGACTTAAAAAAAAAACAAACAAAAAAAACAACAGAAAATAAATACTGAGCTTGATGTATTTGACTAAACCCTTAAAGGCAGGGCCCCAGCATGGCCACAGTCCAATGGCTGTAACAAGTAAAAGAAAATGATAAAAATGAATACTGGACTAAATACTAGAATTGTTGTCATCAACTAAAATCCTTGACTGTGACAGTGCCCCAGCATGGCCAAAACCCAACAACTGAAAGCAGTGAAAATAAAAGAAAGAAAATATCATAGAATCACCGTCAATGTGGTTCTGGTGTGGATTTACACAAACGGAAATGAGAAATATCTTTGTTTGGCACTTATCTTTCTCAAACCACAAATGCATGGACAGCAAACACAAAATCCATGATAGACTCAAACCAGAAGTTGACAAAGATGACGACAAAACCAGTGATTTTGACGGTGACTAATTCTTAAGGGAGGGCACTGAATAAGAAACAGTCCATGTAAACAAAGTCTAGGAAAAGAATGGGTGGATGTCTTAATAATTGTATTGCATTTGATGCACAATACACATAGGGTGCAACTGATACTGCATCCAACCTAGCACATCCTAAAGCTGCACTCTTCACAGAATGCTCCCTGTCTCTCTCTTGTTTTTTGAGTGTATACATACATACATACATATGTATGTATGTGTCATACATAGACACAGAGAAGGACAGTCTGCCATCTTATATCAATACATACATGTTACTCCACCTCAATTTTGTAAAGCAATTTAAAGTTTGCAGTTTAAATAAATAAACATACATACACACACACATATATATGTACATGCACACACACATACATCACATAAGCACACACAACCTTATATACAAAAATACAAAAATATGAAAGCACACATATAAATGTATGTATGATGAACATATACAGACACATGTGCATACCTAAGTGTGTGTATGCATGTGTATGTTTATATGTGTAAGTGTATATCTATCTGTCTGTCTGTCTTTCTTTCATCATTTAATGTCTGTTTTCGATGCTGGTACGTGTTGCAGGAGAGGATCCAGGAATTTTTTTTTTTTTCTTTTGGCGGGTGTTGCCCAAAACAAATATAGCATCTGAAAATATCAACAAACGTAGCATGTGCACTCTAGAGGGCAGGTTGGGCAACACCTAGTAGGTCCAGCAACTATTCTAGTAAGAGTTGACACCCTTTTCCTTGACTGTTGCCTGAAAAACCTTGGTCCTGATTTTTTGGGGGTCCAGCTCAGCTCGAAAGGATGTTGCTCGGAAGAGCTAACTTGTTTGTTTTGGCATAGTTTCTACTGCTGGATGCCCTTCCTAATGCCAACCACTTTACTGAGTGTACTGCTTTTACACAGCACTGGCACAGGTGCTTTTTACATGGCACCAGCACCCATAAGATTAGGAATGCTCGGCTGAAGAGGGATGCAGGGGACATGCCTGTATGCAAGGATGACCACATATTTAGTGAGCTTGATGAGTCTTCCTTCTCGAGGACAGCAAACCACCAGAAGTCTCAGTCCCTGTCTACCTATCTGTGAGGCCCAGCATATGAAGATCCTTACATATATGCATGTATGCCATGCGTTTGTGTGTGCATGTGCAACACACACTCTGAACTACCAACTCTACGATTGCACATAGATGATCTTCTGCAGTCTTGTATCTCTGGGCAATAGTCTTTCTTCTCCTCATCTTTCCTACTACTTCTATAATATCCCCTCTGCTTCCCTTAACAAACTAAGCTACATATTCTTCACCCCACTTTCTGGAATGCCTCCCCTCCAACATTTACTTTTATCTTTCCGCTTAAAAATTTTTTTTTTGTTTTTGACTGCAGAACATCAAACATAATATAATGATTGATACATGAAGAACTGTTTCAATGTTCATGCTGTAACATACCTTTGAGTAAATTATAAGTTTTTACTGCAAGGTGTAATTAAATTAAATCAAAAACACTGACTGATTGTAAACAAATGTCTTTTAGGCAATCAGTTCATAGACAAAAAAGGGGGATCAACCTCATAAGTTTCAGTGCCTTTTGCTATTTCTTCAGGAACCAAGTACCTGACTTTTACTGTCCCCGAAGATTTTGTATCATTAGCCACTGGAATCAAGAGACTGAATTGGTATATATATAATTTTGCTTAATTACACAGTTGGATAAAACCTTTGATTTACTCTAACACAAATTATAGCATCAAAATACACACTGCTTAATAAGTTTATACTTCATTAATTGAATTAGCAATCAGCAATTCATTATTTATGCAAATCAGAATCTCCAATTTTGTGAGGCTCCTAATTTCAACAGCTATAAGCAAAATGTCCATGAACAGGCAGAAATGGCACTTGATTCCTGAATGGATCCCCAAAAGTGATTCCCTGTTTCAGTTCCTCTAGGCTTGTAGAAAGAGGCAAGGATATAGACCAGTCCTTTCACAAAGCCCCATGGAAAAAAATCCTAAGGTGTCAACTCAGGTGAACTTGGTGGCCATTTCAACAGCACACTGTCATTATCACTGGCACACCTGATCCAAGCTTAGTTATTACACATTTTGTTAAAGTTTGAAATCATTTGGATGAGAACTGGCTACATTATTAGACTACAAAATGATGTACAACCTGTACAATAGGGTTTTATTATGACAGCAGTCATAAAGATTACTTCAACTTAGTCTCACATATTTAAACAAGACATAATTTGATTCATTAAGCTGATAATGTCAACTTCAACTCACAATCAACCATAATATTTACAAACAGTTTTCTAATTATATAATAAAGTCTTGTTGCAAAGGGGAAACGCATAAATCTGCCATAAAAAAAAACAAAAAAACTTCTATTTTCTCCTCTGGCAAATCACGAATTGGTTTAGATGTCAAATGTTAGTTGTTTTCTACATAACTCTAACCACTTTGTTTATACATAACATAGATCGCTTGGTCACAACAAGAAAACAATGATTAAACAAAAAGTTACACTGGAATCTAAGACATCTGGATTGAAATGTGAGATGATAATGATGACGATGATGATGAGACAGTAATAAAACAACATTGGGTGATGGGAAAACGTGTGGCTGTGTGGTTAAGCTGTTGGGATCATGGTTATAAGATTACAATTTCTGAGTCAAGCAGTGCAATGTGTCCTTGAGCAAAGTATTTCATTTCACAAGAGGCACCCATGCTAGTGCCATGTATAAGGAACCTGTGCTGGTGCCTCGTAAAACATACTTGTGTTGGTGCCATTTATAAAACACCCAGTAGATTGTAAAGTGGTTTGTGTTAGGAAGGGCATGCAGCTATAGAAACCATGCCAAAACAGACAATTGGAGCCTGGTGCAGCTATAGAAACCATGCCAAAACAGACAATTGGAGCCTGGTGCAGCTATAGAAACCATGCCAAAACAGACAATTGGAGCCTGGTGCAGCTATAGAAACCATGCCAAAACAGACAATTGGAGCCTGGTGCAGCTATAGAAACCATGCCAAAACAGACAATTGGAGCCTGGTGCAGCTATAGAAACCATGCCAAAACAGACAATTGGAGCCTGGTGCAGCTATAGAAACCATGCCAAAACAGACAATTGGAGCCTGGTGCAGCTATAGAAACCATGCCAAAACAGACAATTGGAGCCTGGTGCAGCTCTCTGGCTTGCCAGCTCCTGTCAAACCACCCAACCCATGCCAGCCTGGAAAACAGATGTTAAATGATGACAATGATGATGGTTGCTTCATTCTGGTCAAGTGAAAAGGGTACCAGACCAGCCAAGGGCTGGTGCAGTGCTCTCTCTTCCTCAATTATATTTTACTGGGTCAAGGGGAAGAGTGTTTATGACTATACAGGCACCTACAACAGTTAGTGAAAGCATGGCACATGCTACCAAGTCATTATTAGTCTTGAGTGATGGCCAGAACAGGATAGTGTATAAAAACTGGTGAGTTGTTTTATTTGAAAAAAAAAAGAAGGAAAGAAATCAATGTTTTTATCGTTATTATCATCATTTTCACCATCTTGCAGGAGGCTTTATGTGATAATTTGATCTGCTAGAAATAACAGCTACATCTCATTTTGTTTGAAAATAAAATGGAATGGTCATGACTAATATGCTTTGATCACAGGTCTGTTTGGGGGCTTGGAAAAAAAGACAAAACAACAACAATGGTTAGATGAATATATGTATCAAGCATGTAAAAAAAAAACAAATATCAATAATATCTTTCCATTAAAAAATTCAATATTGAGAATTTATTACTTGCAGTCTACAGCCTGTCTGAGCTACCCTAATTATAGTGTGGATAATTCATAACATTTGAGTCAGCTCCTATTTGGTAGTTGCTGTGCTCCTTGACAGGATAGGAGACAAAATCTCACTTGCTCATTTCATTTGGCATAGTTTCTATGGCTGGATACCCTTTCTAACAACGACCACTCAACAGATTGCATTACTGAGTGCATTTTATCAAGGCACCAATGCTACAGAGTTTATCATGTCCTTGGCAAGACTAGGACTTTTTATACCCTGCAGAATTATTGTTAGTTCACCAATGACTTTACAAAGTGTACAGGATAAATTTTATCATAGCACCTGCATAAGAGAGGTTGCCTTGTCCATTGCCAAACTAATGAATCCTCTATGTAAAGTTGTCTCTATTTTTTTTTTTTTGCAATGCAGTCATGACTGTGAAGGTGAATAGAAGAAAAAATAGTGTTCTGAGTATGATGAAGGAGGGAATTAGATTAAATAGAATGATATAGGAGGGGTAGTAGAAGAGTGGGATAGGCATTTACATATTAGGGGTAGACAGGCTGATGAAAGTGTAGAGGAGAGTAATGTAAGGCAGCAATGTGTAGAATGATCTCTTTTGACAAGGAGTGATAAAAGAGGGAGTAATGTGAGAGAGAGTGAGGGTTGAAGATATAAAATGACAAGAGAGAATGTAGGATGGATAGAAAGAGAGATGAATGATAGTAAGAGGGAGAGAGAGAGAGAGAGAGAGAGAGAGAGAGAGAGAGAGAGAGAGAGAGAGAGAGTGGTGGACATCAGTACAGAGTTTGAAAATATCTAGACCGAAGTAAATAAATTCACAATAGATTAGGTACAATAGAGGACTGTTGAATGCCCTTAATAAAAGGAAGAGGCATCGCTGAGAAGAAAAGAAAATGGTTGATAAACTGATCTCGTGCATCTGCAGACATGTAGAAATAATGAGCATTCTTAACGCCAAATATTGTCTCACAACAAACAAAACCTGTTTGTTTATCAAAGGAAACAGGAAGAGAAAATTATGGTAACAAGTTTCATTCACCTCTATCAAATTGTATCGAAACAAAAAGGATATAATAAAAGACAAATTGTAGTAGACAAAACAAAACAAAACAAAAGCTTATAAATAAAAAGAAAAACAAAAGGATTTTGAAATAAAAGAAACTTCATTTTGAATTCCTTCTTTCTCACCTAACATGTTCTGCTACAATTATTATGCGTCTTATTATTCGGTGACATTTCCGGAATGGATTAGAGTTCTTTATGATGCATAATTACAAGTGCAACAATTTCACTATTTTACTCTCTTTCAGAGACACAGAAACACAAAACAACGAAACACAATGGTTGGCTGGTTCATTTATCTTATTTCTTAAACGTCCCTAAAACTAAGTTGAAGATCAAGTAAGTGCAAAATGATTCAAGTAATTCCATGCATGCAATTATGCTTATGTACCAGACAGTTTGTCTTATTCAAAGAATCAGAACTCAGAACTTTTCTCCAATTTCCTTAAAGATATGTGGACGAGACAGAAACTAAAAGTGTTTCCTTGGTATAAGACACTTGTTTGCTATGGGTTAACTTAAACAAGAAATGGTATTAAAATCAATAATTTTGATGTATGAAAAAGGAATCCTGATATAAATTATTATTGTTATTATTATTTAGGTCACTGCCTGGAATTGAACTCGGAATCTTGGGGTTAGTAGCCCGCGCTCTTAACCACTATGTCATATGCCCGGGCATATAACCTGACTAATAATAATAATAATAGTAACAATAATAACATTGGAAAATACCATAGGAATGAGAACTCAGGTTCGAAAGTTCCCCAAGACACCTGATGAAGGTTGGAGGGTATATCAGCTGAAGCGTTGTGTTAACAACAAACAAGATGAGGACAAATATCCGTCAAATGTAAATTATGTAAATAATGAAACTGTTATTAACAAAATGCAGTATAAAATAAACTTAACTTTGCCTGAAGTTAATGAGCTATGAAAGTTAAGAGATGGAATTTTAAGTTTTTTTGAACTGGTCTCTGCTAAAGAAACCCACTACCAATAAAATGTGTCAAGTATCTTGACAAATATTAAAATACAACAATATTAAGTGACCTTGATGCCAAGTCCTCTCATCTAACAGTCGTTTACAATAAGATATCAGTTTATTGTAGTAATAAGAGAATATATGTATAAACATAGTTTATATAATAGCATATATATAATTCATATCTACTAGAAATCAATACTTACTTACGGCACAAGTTTCAAGTGTGTTCTTAAGCCCCAGAAGACATTTATATACTATTTATTGGGTTATCAGTTCAGATCTTAGAATAACAATATTGAAGTTGCCCTACCTGCCACAGAAATACAATAAGTTGAATGTGGCAATATGAGAAAAAAATATTAAATATTTCTTCTCCCCAAAACAGGGCAATGACCTGATATATATTTACATATAGCTATTTGTAAGAAACTGTTTATACTTGCATGGCTTAATGTTTAGGGTGTTGTATTTATGGTCTTACAATTATGGTTCTGATTCTCAGACCAGATGGAGCATTATATTCTTGAGTAAAACACTTTGATTCACATAGTTCCAGTTCACTCATCTGTAAATTAGTTCCAGCAATAACTGGAAGTTAACCCAGTGATCGACTTCAGGGGAAGCATTGTGATCTCATTCACTCAAATGCCATGGAAACCAGGTAACCAATCTTGTAAGTTCTGAGGCTCATGACAGACCTTACAGTTTACTGTTTATATGTCACCAGAACCATTGACATGCAATTAAAATTTACAAGCAGCTACAGCAGTTTGAATGCAATTAGTATTGATTATATGTAACATTAACTCTTTATATGAAACTATAATTGTTTGCATGCATCTATAAGCATTTAAATTAAATAAAACCATTTAAATGCAGTTACACCTGTTCACATGCAGTTAAAATTGCTTGCATGGTTCCGTGGTTAGAGTGTTAAGCTTACAATCATGAGGTTGTGAGATTGATTCCAGAACTGGGCTGTGTGTTGTGTTCTTGAGCAAGACACTTTATTTCACGTTGTTGCAGTTCACTCAGCTGTAGAAATGAGTTGTGATGTCATTAGTGCCAAGCTGTATCGGCCCTCATGCTTTTCCCTTGGACAACATCAGTGGTGTGGAGAGGGAGGGATTGATATGCATGGGCAACTGCTGGTCTTCCACAAATAACCTTGCCTGGACTTGTGCCTTGGAAGGGAGCTTTCTAGGTGCAATCTCATGGTCATTTGTAACCAAAGGGATCAGTAGGAAGTAAAACTATTGAACAAATGAGGGTTCACTCATAATAGTTTAATAATGCCAGACAAAATTTTCATTGAGATGTGGCATCAGTACTACTAAACGAGGAAACACTGAAGATGCTGCTTTAAAGTCAGGTGGAGATTATGGTTGAACAGGAAAGCCCCTAGGTAGTCGCTTGACCTGTTAGAAATAACAACCAAATCTCCCTCAGATTACACTATAGTGCCTCAAAAAATGAAGGACACATTGGGTAATGTAGTCCTAGATATAAAATGCTAGAAAGAACAGATAAGATGGTCATGATTAAAATGCCCTTTGATCATAGTCCTGCTCTTTCAGACTTAACCTGAAGCTAAACAATAACATCAGGAACAACTGGGGTATTACAAAAAACAAAACAAACTAGCAAGATTGTTGCTGTTTAGCTCTAAGTCAAAAAACCTTAGGTTGATCAAGCATTTCAGCCATGACCAACTCATCTGTTTTTGTTTATTTTTGAGCATCATGTATTTAATACCACATTAAGTAATGAAACCCTAGATTTTGACGATGTCAAGGTGTAATTTAAAGAAACTTTAGCTGCCATTTCTAGCAAGTTGAGACTTCCTTGTTGATTTGAAATGAAATAAGCCAAACAACATTAATCAGCAAATCCACATCTTCATGAGACACGTGGACGTTAGAAAAAATGCAACACCTTAACCTACCTGAAGTAAAGATCAATCACCCTTCAAATATTCCCATAAACAAACAGGTTCAACATTATTGTAAAAACACACGTCATAAACTAAACACAATATGTGAGAATTAGAATATAATAACCATAAAAAATGAAATAAAGATTGACATTGAAAACAATAAGAGAATACACCAATTGTTTTGTAATTCCCACAGAGCCACTAAAATGACACACACATAAAAATCATTATGACAATTGCACATACATACATATTATCCTCTTTATAACCGTTTTCCTACCGTTACATATGTTTTGGACCTGAAGATGTGCATGTTTTCAAATCACGTTTAATAACAGGACAACCCTTCCTACTAGGAAGCAATCATATCCTAGCACAAACAAAGCATTTAAATTTCTAAGTTTGATTCAACAAAAGCCATGAAACTTTTTTCAAAGGAAAGACAGGTGCAGGCATGATTGTATGATAAAGAAACCTGCTTTGCAACCATGTGGTGTCATGTGTAGTTCCGCCATGTGACACCTTGGGTAGGTGGCGTCTACTATAGTCCCAGGTCGACCAATGCTTTGTGAGTGGATTCGGTAGACAGAAACTGTGTGGAAGTCAATCATATATATATATATATATATACACACATACATACAAACACACATACATGCATACACACACACACACACACACACACACACGCACACACATATATATACACACACATACATACATACATACATGCATACACACATATATATATATACACGCATACATACATATATATATATATATATATATATATATATATATATATATATATATATATATATATATATATATATATATATATATATGAAATCAAAAGCATCAAAGTTAAGATCAATCTTATTTTTTTCAGAATATTTTAACAGTCGATCATATTGATTGCAGTACATGATCATTATTTCATTATTGGCCTCAGAGAGACAAAAGGTAAGGTAGAAGCTATTATGATTTGAACCCATGATATAAAGACCCCAAAACACAAAAACAAATGTTGCATGCAATATTTTTGAAATGAATGACCCAACAAATTCATCACCCTCCATTATTATTGTTTTCATTATTATTATTATTTTCATTATTATTATTATTACTCTACCTGTCTCGTTAAAGAATGTGAAAGCATGTAACTTAGTGGTTAGGGGATATTCAGTTCATGATTATAAAGTCCAAAGTTCAATTCTTGGCAGTGCATCGTGTCCTTGAGCAAGGTGCTTTATTCCACATTGCTCCAGTTCATGCAGTTGGCAAAATTGAAGTGTACCTGTAAGTCAAAGGACTAGCCTTGTCACAATAGTCAACACTGAATCTCCCTGAGACCTACATTTAAGGTACACTCATTTGTGCAGTGCCCAGCTACTTGCATATTAACTTCATGGGCAGGCTGTAATGTTGATCAAACCAGCTGGTACCCTTGCCATCGTAACTGACAAAATTCTAGCTCAGTTTAGTAAAGGAGTTGATGAAATTGACTAACCCCACCACCTTCAGAGAATTACATAAATGTGGAAATGGGCTGTGCGTGAGAAGACCCGGCAAGCCAAGTAAGATCGTTGCCAGTGCCCCTGGACTGGTTCTTGTGCGGTTGGCACATGAGATGCACCATTTTGAGCGTGGCCGTTGCCAGTACCGCCTGACTGGCTCCTGTAGGATTTTCGAGCGAGATCGTTGCCAGTGCCCCTGGACTGGCTTGTGCGGGTGGCACATAAAAGACACCATTTCGAGCGTGGCCGTTTTCGTGCGGGTGACACGTAAAAGCACCCACTACACTCTCTGAGTGGTTGGCGTTAGGAAGGGCATCCAGCTGTAGAAACTCTGCCAAATCAGACTGGAGCCTGGTGTTGCCATCCGGTTTCACCAGTCCTCAGTCAAATCGTCCAACCCATGCTAGCATGGAAAGCGGACGTTAAACGATGATGATGATGATGATGATGAATCATTTTCTAAAAAATTTTCCTTTAGCCCTGGGACTCATAAGACCCAGTTACTCAGTTTCCATGACTTATAAGTGAGTGAGATCGTGACATTCCCTTCAACAGGATGGTGATCCATTGCCGGGTTAGTCTTTTATTCTTTTACTTGTTTCAGTCATTTGACTGTGGCCATGCTGTAGCACTGCCTTTAGTCAAAAAAATTGACCCCAGGAGTTATTCTTTATAAACTTACTTATTCTATAGGTCACTTTTGTTGAACTGCTAAGTTACAGGGATGTAAACACACCAACACCAGTTGTTAAGTGATGGTGGGGTGACAAACACAGACACACAAATACATACATACATACATACATACATTTATATATATACATTTATATATATATATATATATATATATATATATATATATATATATATGATGGGCTTCTTTCAGTTTCTGTCTACCAAATCTACTCACAAGACTTTGGCTGGCCTGAGGCTATAGTAAAAGACACTTGCCCAAGGTGCCATGCAGTGGGGCTGAACCTGGAACCAGGAGGTTAGGAAGCAAGCTCCTTATCACACACTTGTTCCTGCACCTAGGGGACAAGTTGAATACACTGATCCCATTATTTGACTGGTACTATATTTTATCGATCCTGAACGGATGAAAGGCAACGTTGACATCAGTGGCATTTGAACTCAGAATGTAAAGACCTGGAAGAAATGTCACAAGGTGTTCTAGCTGATGTGCTAATGATTCTTCCAGGTGATGACCTTGACCCTTTAGTATTTAAACCAGCCAGATCTGGCCCAAATATTTGACCAGTTTTATGTTCAATCCAGCCAGTTTGACCTCTCACACAGATCCTACATTGTCATTCTGAAAAGACAGAATCTCATCATTATAATCTTGTAACAATGAGATAATGTATGATTAATTCAAACAACGAATAAATAAGGATTACATTTGACAGAGTAATCTGAATGTTAAAGGATTAAATGGAATCATACTGTCCCTAAAATTATATTTGGTGTGTCTGAAGGTGTGGAATTTAAAGAACCAAATTAGCTTTGTTACTATTTGTGCAAGTCAATCTGAAACAAAACTTGAAATGCAAATCTAGCATCTGTCACACCATTTTCCCTATTTTTGGCAGTGTACAAAGAGTTCAAAGAAAGATATGCACAGAACAATTTTTCTAAAACATTTGTTGTTGGCACTCCGTCGCTTACGACGTCGAGGGTTCCAGTTGATCCGATCAACTGAACAGCCTGCTCATGAAATTAATGTGCAAGTGGCTGAGCACTCCACAGACACGTGTACCCTTAACGTAGTTCTCGGGGATATTCAGTGTGACACAGTGTGACAAGGTTGACCCTTTGAATTACAGGCACAACAGAAACAGGAAGTAAGAGTGAGAGAAAGTTGTGGTGAAAGGGTACAGCAGGATTCACCACCATCCCCTGCCGGAGCCTCGTGGAGCTTTAGGTGTTTTCGCTCAATAAACACTCACAACGCCCGGTCTGGGAATCGAAACTGCGATCCTATGACCGCGAGTCGACTACCCTAACCACTGGGCCATTGCGCCTCCACTTTCCAAAACATTATGCAGAAGTGAACATTTTGTAATTGAGAAAGTTCATGATCTATCAGCTCCCACCATGGGAACAACGGTCACAGACTGGTAACAGCAAGAGAAGGTATGATAAACTATTTGGAACAATATAAAGGAATATTCTTATACATACATAATCCTGTATGTGTGTGTGTGTGAAAATTTAAAAGAAAAAAAGGAAATAAAAAACTATATTTAGTGAGTGAATGCTTTTTTTCTGATCAGTAAAATGTGTCAATAATAGGCGATAGTAAGTGTTTGTCTTACAATTGAAGCATGAGAAATAGCCAAGAGTATGAAAAGATAGTTGGCGTCAAAAAAAGAGCCTACGATGATTGGAAGCACAGAGAATAAAGAGTTCATTGTATTCTGAAAGAAAGCAGTGTCAATGTGTATGTGTTTATGACGGTTTTATTCACAAACCCTTGAATCCCGAGACACTGACGACAACTGAGTCTAAAATGCAAATGTATTTTTGTATGAGTTACGATATTTGTATTACAAAATGAGTCATGAGAAAAACTGTAGTTATTACAAAACATTCAACCAGTTAAATAAAGTTGTTCAATTTGCTTTTTGAAATTCCTGATCACAACAATAATAACAAAATATCTGGATTTTTAAAGATAAATTTATAAAATTAATGCTATTTATAGTACAGGCCCAAAGCCTCGAATTAGGGGAAGGAAAGAAATTGCTTATATTGACCCCATTGTTTGGCTACTGCTTTATATTACTGACCTTGGAAGCATGATAGACAAAGTTGAACTTGTGCAGGATTTGGATTAAAACACAGATCTAATCTATCCAGGGCTTCATCACTCCTGAAGGAGGAACCCCTCCCAGGACTCCTTCTACTGGTCTATCTCTGGCCAGTTGTGGCCGTGTAGGCCTCAGGTAGCAGGTGAGATCAACTAGCTATCTTGTCTTTGGTCGATCTCTTGATCTTATCCATTGTCTTGGTGACCATTCTGTCAAAATAGCATTCATTTCTAACAAGTACAAGGCCAGAGATTTTGGCAGATGGGGAGAAGTTAATTCAACTAATCAACTAGATTATCATCATCATCATTACCATCATCATCATCAACATCCGTTATGTTTTTTTTCTTCATGCTGGCATAGGTTGGATGGTTTGACAGGATCTGAAGAGCTCCAAAATTTCAGGCCTTGTGTCTATAGGAGAAAGAATCCTTCTCCTTCTTACTATTATTTGTTAGCATGCTGGACGAAATGCTTAATGGCATTTTGTCCATCTTCACATTCTGAGTCCAAATTCTGCCATGGTTGACTTTGCCTTTCATCTTTTCAGGGTCAATAAATTAAGTACCAGTGAAACACCAGGGTCAATGTAATCGACTAGACCCCCCTCCACCAAATTTCAGGCCTCATGCCTATAGTAAAAAGGAATATTATTATTATTATTATTATTATTATTAAGGGGGAAAAAACGGGCAGATTTATTGGTGTGTTGGACAAAATGCTTAGTGGCATTTCATTTGTCTTATTTCACTGACCCCGAGAGACTGAAAGGTTAGGGTGAACTCAGAATGTAAAGCCCATTTGAGCACTGGGGTTGATATAATAGACTAGCTTCCTCCCCCAAAATTTCAGGCTTCGTGCCTATAGTAGAAAGGATTATTATTATTATTATTATTATTATTATGAGCTGGCAGAATTGTTTGTGTGGTAAGCAAAATGCTATTGACATTTCTTCCACTTCTTTACGTTTTGAGTTCAAATTCCACTGAAGTTGATTTGGCTTTTTATCCTTTTGGGGTTGAGAAAATAAGTACCAGTTGAGTATAGGGGTGATTGTAATCAACTTGACCTATGACTCCATATTTCAGGCCATGCACCTTAGTATTATTACTATTAGGAGGCCAGCTAGCAGAGACGCT